>NC_012874.2:55385740-55446333 GCF_000003195.3 Sorghum bicolor
GTGTGGCCCGCGCCGTTTGCAAGTTTACTTGGAGGACACCCAAAGGGTCCGTGTTCTCTCTGTTCATCTCTCTCAGCTTGGATTGGGTCTGATTAGGCTGCCTACAATCATTTTTTCAAAAGAGATCAACTCGTCCATAGTAGTCCGCACAACTTTGGTCAAGGTCATGTAGTCGGTTTTTTTTGGGGGGAGGGGGTGAGAATATGTAGTCGGAGTTGTAAATTATGATGAAGGGCAATGACGGAGCCAGAAAAAAAATTATAGCTGAGGCGAGTTTTAATATGAAGATGAACGGAAAAGCTTATGGCACAAATCACACAGTATTCATCGACTACGATTGCAAAAAATATAGCAAAAAAACTAAAATCACAAAAGTTATTGTGAAAAAGCGGACGAACAACACAAGATGTTACCTCAAATTTACAAAATAAATTAAAGTAACCGGCAAAGCTGATGCCCCTGCCAAGTTCCACTTCTCCTCCCTCCATCGTTCCTAGCGATGGCGGCGAGTGGACGGGCAGTGTGCCGCGCTGGCGCCTAGCAGCGGCCGGCGAGGGTGGCGACGAGCACGTGGCTGGTTCCTTGCAGCGGGCGGCGGAGTGAGCCAACGGGCGGTGCCTGACAATGGGGTGGCGGCATCTACGTTAATACGGAATTGGGGGTTCGAGAAGCTAAGCATGAGAACCCGACCGTGTTGCTGGATTGGAGATTTAGGGAGCTAAATTGGACCCTTAGGCTAAGCTTAACAAAAAAGGCTTAGTTCTCACTACCTAGTAGAACCAGACATCGTCTTCTTCGATACTCAGTGCTTGCGGTTGTGGCTGCTCTCGCTCGGCGCCATGTGGTCTTCTTGTGGCGGAGTGGCCTCTCCTCGCTTGCATTGATCCTGTTCTCGTACGTCCCACCACGAAGGCGTCAGCGCGGCTGGACTCGGGAGGCGATGGCGAACTGGGAAGGTTGACGCCTCAAGTACATACAGCGGCGCCGGGAGCAGCGGACGGATGATCGTGCACTTTGGGCCGTTCCGTTGGCCGGCGTGGGAAGGAGGCAAGGAGCACCCCGGGAAGGCCGGCCGGCCTGCGTGCGCCATGGCAGGGTGCACGCACCAACGCGCGCAACGGGTAGGGTATATCGCCATGCAAGATGGATCAAACGAGAAGAAGCGACACCATACCCGACCAGAAGCGCCGGCCGTGCGTTCTCTTCTACCAGAGTAAACGAGTCATGGGCGGATCTAGAGTATTCGCCAGTATTCTCGAGAATATCTAACTATTTTAGTATACTTATATATATCTATCTTCTACTACTAAATTGTGAAAATTTCGGTCTGTACCAAAATTTTTCTGCCGTCGTTACGGGACCGGAGTCGGCCATGCGTCCGTACGAATCACTCAAACGTCCGTACGAATCACCGCTGGTACACGAGTCGGTCCAGGCGTCAATAGCTTCAAACGTCGGCAAACAGGAAAAGAAGAATAAAAGTTTTTCTAAGGTTCCAATGTAAAATCTCTTTTATACATTACAAATATTGAAAATAAAGAAATTATAGAGGCTTAGATGCAAAGTGTCTATCTTATTAGTTTATTTTTCTTTTATTATTTAAATCAATTAATAAATACATAGTGATTCATAGAAAAATCTAAAAATTACAAAACAAATTTTGTTCAGCTCCACATATGTAGATCCATGCAGTAAACAAAAGATATCACACATTTTATTATATTTTCTTTGCTGGAGATGTTTGCCTATGCTTTTTAGTGTAAATTTGATCGGCTGGAAATTGATAAATAAGTCGGTCCAGACGTCAATAGCTTCAAACGTCGGCAAACAGGAAAAGAAGAATAAAAGTTTTTCTAAGGTTCCAATGTAAAATCTCTTTTATACATTACAAATAATGAAAATAAAGAAATTATAGAGGCTTAGATGCAAAGTGTCTATCTTATTAGTTTATTTTTCTTTTATTATTTAAATCAATTAATAAATACATAGTGATTCATAGAAAAATCTAAAAATTACAAAACAAATTTTGTTCAGCTCCACATATGTAGATCCATGCAGTAAACAAAAGATATCACACATTTTATTATATTTTCTTTGCTGGAGATGTTTGCCTATGCTTTTTAGTGTAAAATTGATCGGCTGGAAATTGATAAATACATAGTAAATCATAGAAAAATCTAAAAATTACAAAACAATTTTTGTTCAGCTTCATATATGTAGATCCATGCACTAAACAAAAAAATATCACAAATTGTAGTATATTTATTTTTTACTGAAGATGTTTGTCTGTGTTTTTTAGTGTAAAATTAAAATTGTAGTTATCTTGCTCCAATTATTATGAAAATTTTATAGTAGTATATTTAATGTGATGCTTGATTTGTGGTAAAAGCTTTGGCACCATTCCTGCATATCCTACTAATTTACTAATTTATCTAAAGTGTTTATCCTATTAGTTTACTTTTCTTTTATTATTTAAATCAATTCATAAATACATAGTAATTCATAGAAAAATCTAAAATTACAAAACAAATTTTGTTCAACTCCACATGTGTAGATCTATGTAGTAAACAAAAAATATCACAAATTTTATTATATTTTCTTTGCTAGAGATGCTTGTATATACTTTTTAGTATAAAATTGATCAGCTGGAAATTGATAAATAAATCATAGAAAAATCTAAAAATTACAAAACAAATTTTTTTCAGCTCCATATATGTAGATCCATGCACTAAACAAAAAATATCACAAATTTTAGTATATTTATTTCTTGTTGAAGATGCTTGCCTATGCTTAGTGTAAAATTGAAATTGTAGTTATCTTGCTCCAATTATTATGAAAATTTTATGGTAGTCTATTTAATGTGATGCTTGATTTGTGATAAAAGTTTTAGCACCATTTCTGCATATCTCACTATTTTACTAATTTATCTAAATGTATGCTTGAGGATGCTTACACTACCTTTGCACGATATGTTGTTATGTTATATGAACACTTGATAAGCCCATATATTCATAATTACATACATTTAACTGATATATCATATTTCATAGGAATCCTAACCTAAATAAAAAAAGCTACCAACAAACTTCTCATATTTTAATATAATACTAAGGTATATTAAGAGGCAATATTAGAGTAAGATAAGGTTTGACTAATCTCTATTATTATTATTACTAAATAAATATGTCTCCAAGCTATATATTGTTGTAAATATTAACTATCTAATACCATAGATGTCATGGTTATCAATAAAATAAATTACAGACTTTAATGTTATAAAAAAGATAAATATAAATACATATGTAACATTATATCATCACTTTCTATGATCATTTAATATTTTTCTCCCGTTGCAAAGCACGGGCATATTTACTAGTATACACTAAAGAAGCAAAATTTCAGTCTCAAATTTCATCTGGTGGTTTTTTTGTCTGCACCTTAAGTCCGACTCGTGTTGGTTCGTGACAGCTTGTACGTTGGTACCGGCCACCGCCTGCGGGCCGCCCGTCTCCGTCTGCTCGGGCAGGTTGCAGGAGTGCGGGCGGAACAGTAAACGCGCACCCACTGAGCGGACTGCGGCACCTGCGCGCGCAGATTCTGAGAGGACTCATGAGCGCGGGCGCGGGCGCGGCCGTGTCTCCGTTGACCCGGTGAATGGATGGCTACATAGTGCAGTTGCAGCTTGTACTCGAGCAAACTGCTGGTCCTATTAGTCCTGTTAGGGTATAGTTTAGGTGAAGCATCATCGTCTAGCGACGTATGTGTGTACTAACTGGTTTAGCTGAGTAGCTGTTTTATAGAACACGTTCTTGTTTGTTCATTGAAATTGGATTGGAGTACCAAAATAATTCAAAGACTTTCTAGCCAAGTTACACAAGTGGTATTCTACACCCTAGGTGTTGAGCAGAAAAAATACTGAGCAGTACTAAACAACGTTCAATATCATTCATGACTACACCCACGACCGTAAAATACTGAAAAATACTGAAACGAAAGTACTGCAAGATACTAAAATTTGTTCAGTACAATAGTTTGGTGTAGATATATACGATACTAAAGAGACAAAATTTTAGCCACTTTTTTGTCTAGAATTTTTTTTATCTGGCCTTCTTTGCTAATCATACCATATTTACGGAAACTCCACCAGAGCCAGGGGAGAGATGGGACTGGTGGGCAAGGAGAGAACAGGCAGGGCTTCAAAGAGTGCGGCTTCATTACATCGATGGGATGAATGGGCCTGGTTCTAAGCCCATCATGTTTTTCTGGGGCGCGCGAGCCGACTCGTGGTCGCGTTCGGAGTTGATAGTTGGTGCAGTGCATACCCTTGCTCCTCCGACGTGACAGTCGTGTTCTGAACCTTTTTTGTTTTGAGGTTTCATGACCTTTCTGAGTTCATCTTGACTATCCCATATCAAAATTACATCAAATCAAACTGCTATAGAAACTAAAAAAAACATATCTATATCTATCTCTCTCTAATACTAAAGAGGCAAAATTTCAATCAATATTTTAGACTGGTATCCAGACCACACACACATGGAGCCAAATCTAGATTCTTGATTCATCCAAAACAGTCCTTGCCTCTTTAATATTAGGTATAGATATAAACGTAAAAAAACAAGGTCACTATTAATTTTCCCTACAAAAGATTTTGTCACTAAATTGTTGATGCAATATTGGTTACAAAAAATGTTTTCATTAAAATCTAAACCAATCAATAGGCCATGAACTAAATCTTGATCATTTTATTGTGGTTTGTTGTCTAATCCAGTCTAAATAAATGTACTTCTAGAACCATCGATGATGACTGCTATGTAAAAAATTAAGAAAGGTCTCTCGTCATAATCAACATGGCATAAATCAATTCTTGACATGTCAGTAAATAACTCCTTATAGACTATAATTAAATATTTTATAGGTCCAAAAAAAGTTACAAAGGTCAATATTTAATTTAAATCTAATATTTTTTGTGTCTTGGAACAAGACACCGAAAGAATCTCTCAAGGTTATATTTTAATTTGATACAAATTTAATAAGACATTATCATATTAACGGCAACACTAAGTTATATTATGGATATCATAGTTATCGTAAAATACATTACAAATTTCAAGTTTTATAGAAACAATAAATTATAAATAAAAATTATATCATTATCATGGTCCCTTCCTATTAAGGATTAAAACTTTTTTTTCTCACGTTGTAACGCACATGCATGTTTTGCTAGTATATATAAATGTATAATGCTATAATCTATAGTATTTTCGCACATTTCAGCTCAAAACATGTAAAAACTGGCATTTCAATTAGAAATCTATATTCTAGAAAGTTGCTGACTTGCAGTATGATTGGCTATATTTTAAGTCTATCAATTTGACTTTGTGGAAGTAGAAATATCCAAGTTTGAAATCCGGACTTCGCAGTACGATCCACATCAAAGATCGATCGAGGCCGGCCATCACTGAAGAATCCGACAGGGCAACGAAAGCCCGGCCGGAGTCCGAGAGTGCAGCCAGTGGATGACTTGGCGTGCATCCGACGCGCACTGGCTCTCCGATCGTTTTTCTACTTCGCCTCTTCTGAATCTTATATACGGTTTCTTCAAATTTGTTGGAAAAAAACGTTTCCTTTGCCGAGTGTGAAATGAAGAAACTGAATGACTGTCCTCGTCGACGGAGAAAGCCCTGAATCCGACTAGGAGAGAAATGGCGCGTCTCGTCGCTGAATGAATTCGTTCCTGACGAGCACTTGCGGAATCGACGACCGAATTGCCAGGCGTCCCTCCTCTCCTGGGGCCTATATAATTCTGCTGCGCGCTGCGGCTGCGGCTGCTACCGGAAATCATCTCACGTCTCACCGATCGTCGCCTCTTTGTTTCACCACCTCGCCTCACATTGGCGGCCGGACCTTTGCCATTTGGTGTCCGCGTCTCCATCTTCGATCCATGGCGATCCCTGTCGCCCGCGTCCACCTGGCCATGGCACACGCGGCTCTCCCGGCGCTGCTCCCGACCCCGCCCAAGTGGAAGATGTTGCCGCTGCTCCCGACGCCGCCGTGCCCGTGCCCGTGCGTCGCCGCCGCCATCCTCCCAAAGCCGCTCGCCAAGCCGAAGCCCAGCCGCGCCGACTCCTACGAGAGGTGGGACGTGCGCAAGAAGACCCAGACTGCCAGCACAGAACCCTCAGCCTCCTACTCCTCGGCACCTCGCCATCAGGCCCTCGTTCCGCGGACAGCGTCAGGAGTAGCGAAAATATTCGAGTAGTACACGGATCGTCGTCCCCGCGGAAGAGCGCGACCTCCGCGCCGCCGCCCAAGCCTGGCCGGGCTGACTCCGTCGAGAGGTGGGACGCGCACAAGAAGGCGGCGAGCCCAGCTTTGTCGTCGTCGTTGTCTCCATGTTCAGGCACGTCTTCCCTCGTAAGCAGCTGCAGCAAGTGGCTGATCAGCCGCGCGACGTCGTCCGCCGAGCGCTGGGACGTGCACAAGGAGCGTCGTCGCCCGCCGCAGGCCGACCACCACCAGCGGCTCGTCGACGACGGCGAGAGCAGCAGTACTGCTGGCAGCGGCGATGACGACATCGACACGGAGGAGGAGATACTATGGAAGCCGCGGGCTATGTATGCTGGACCGGGCTTCCTCGTCGCCGCGCCGGAATCCAGCGTGCTTCCCGTGCCAACAGCGTTCTTGGTTCCCGTTGCATAGCTGCACCGCACGCACTCATGGCGGGGCTCCGGCCGGCTGCTTGTTTCTTCAGTCAGCAAAAGCAAGTTGTGATCCCGTAGCTGACTTAGACTTACCCTACTACTGCTGCTTGTTTTAGACATGTATAGCAGAGATGTAAACAGTTAACGATGTTGGAATTTCCAAGTTTTCTAGTACTATGATATGATTTATGTTTGGTACCGGACTCAGGAATCAGGCACACGGCAAAGGTTTTGCCGTGCACAGCGCACAATAAAGATTGCACGGCACAGTAGCGGATGGTGAAGACTCTCTTTGCCATGCGCCATTCGCCAGGCGCACGGCAAAACATAACTCCGTGTGTTTTTTTGCTCTCGGCAAACAAAAGCAACCTAACGGCCAGTTTTGCCGTGAGTCAGATCACAGGACTCATGGCAAAGTATTTATTTTTAAAAACTACGAAAAGATCCTTTGCCGTGTGCTACTTGACTAGGCGCACGACAAATTAATCATTTTTTAAAAACATATTCAGAAGCTTTACCGTGCGCTGCTACCCTGGCACACGGCAAAGGCTGAAGCTTTGCCGTGCGCTGCTGCCTGAGGCTCACAGCAACATTAGAAGCTTTGTCGTGGGCTGCTGCCCAGGCACACGGCAAAGGCTTTTCGCGGCAATCTTCCGGTCCGAACGTTCGGATCGGAGACGCCGTCCGATGATTCCCGCGCGCGTGTGACGGGTTGGCAGGTACGTACGTTTTCTTTATATTTCTTTTCTTTTTTGTTTTTTCTTTCCTTTTCTTTTCTTCTTCTTTTCTTTCTTTTTATGTTCTTTTATTTTTCCCACCCGATCGTTACTGTTAGTTTTCTTCTCTTTTTGTTTCTTGTTTCTTTTTCTTTTTCTTGCTACATTTTCTTTTCTTTAATTTTTTTCATTTTTTCTTTCTTTTTATCATTTTATATTCTGTTTGGTTCTTTTTTATCTTTTTTGTGCTTTATTTTTATTTTTATTTTTTGTTTTATATTATTCTTTGTTTTGTATCTTTACCTTTTTTCTTATTTTTATTATTTTCTTTGATGTTCACGTGCTGATGTTCTATTTTTTTATTTTTTCTTTTGATTTTGTTTTTCTTTTTATATTATTTTTTTATACATATAATGTTTATAATGTTCTATGACGTATTCAATGATGTTCGCGTCATACACATGTGATGTTTTATGATATATATTTAGTGATGTTCACGTGATATATATGTGTTATTCTATAATTTGTTTAGTGATGTTTTATTGTGTATTTAGTAATGTTCACATATTACACATGTGATGTTCTATAGTTTATTTTTAGGATGTTTAAAAATTATTCATGCGATGTTCTTTTTTTTCTCTATTTCGTGTTTCTTTTTTTTCTTATGTTTTGCTCTAGATTTTATTATTTGTATTTAAGAATATTCAAGATGTGTAGATGGAATGTTCGTGTTGTATACATGTGATGTTCTTGTAGTATACCTACGATGTTCTATGATATATTTTTGGATGTTCAAGTCTGTTACATGAGTTTTCCTTTTTGTATTTTGCTTTTTTCGATTTGTTTTTTCTGTTACTTGTTTTTTAAAATGATTCATGAAATATGTTGTGGTATTTTTAGTATAAGAACAATGTTCTTATGAAGTTTGAATTTTTTTAGACTTTAAATGGCACAGTTAGTTAATAGAAGACTATTAGATAAGTAATCACAAACATTTGTGTGGTTTGATGGTGTTGAGCCACTTTGAAGAAGTAGCAGATCCTGTGTTTGAATCCTGACTCCACGACAATTTTTTGTTTTTATTCCCGGAAGCGCTCCACGCCAATTTTTTGTTTTTATTCCCGGAAGCGCAGCCAGGTTGGGCTAGAAGCGCGTGGATGGAAAGCTGAGGCTGTAAAGTGCGCGCAAGAGGGCGGAAAAAATTGCCGGGAAAGCCAGGTTGGGCCAGAAGCGCGTGGATGGAAAGCTGAGGCTGTAAAGTGCGCACAAGAGGACGGGAAAAATAGCCGGACCGACGCTACGGTTCGAACGGCCGGACCCCAAGAGCTTAGGGCTTCCAATAAATACAAGAAGCCCTAGTCCAACCTTCAACCATCTGGTTCCATCGAACTAGCGCCGTCAACCCATCCAAGATGAAAGATATGGGACCCACACCCAACCCACCAGATTCAAATCGGGCTCCCAGGGCTCTCTCTTCGGCTGTGTCCAGATTAATAAAAAAAATCCCCTCCTCTCTCTGATGGCGCTTCGTCCCGTGACGTCCGGCGACCCTCCATCTCCTGGCTCCTCCGTCCAGCGGCGGCGCCCCCCTCGGCCTCCCACCCCACGACGATGGTGCGTCCCTCCCCATGCTAGATGCCGCATGGCAGAGGGCCGCGGGGTTCCGGACCCAAGCGGCGGCTCTCTGTCCCGACGCCGACGGCGCTCATCTCGCGACATCGTTTCTCCCTCGGTGGTCGTGCTCTCCTGTTGACACCGTTCTTGGACACGTGTCCAGGATGGCAGGATAGGGTGGCAGTACAATGCGGGTTGCTGATGAGGATGGTTGCCGATGAGGGAGAGGTTGAATGTGACTAAGTCTACAGGCAGTAATATGGTGCCGATGGCTGGATAAAAGGTCTGCCGATGACTATGGCAAGGGGATTGCCGATGACGCGAAGGAGGAGTCCGGAAGCTGCCAGTTGTCATCTGGAGGAGTTTCGGTTTGTTACGAAGGATAGTTTTATTATTTCCTTAGTTATTTGCATCGTTTTGTATACGGATTCCGTGTAATTTGGAATTCGAATTCTAATCGTGTCTGGTCGTAGCTCTTTGAGCCGGGTATAAATATGAACCCTAGGACCTTGTAATCAGGACATCTATCAATCAATCAAATACACGTTTTTACTCATATTCCAGTACCTACTTTTTCGACGACTTCGTCATACTTTTTCCTTTTTACTACGAGTTCTTAGGGATTCGTCGACTTAAGCTCGGCGTGTTCTCAAGTTCCGCGTGAATACCTCTTAGCCGTGACATCCGGGCGTATCGCTGTTGTCAGGACTAAAGTATTCGAGTTACCACCTTTGCCGATAGTAAGATCAAATCGGCTGGCACGCCTTAACGTTTGTATCGGGTATTAGCCCTTTGTGTTTGCAGATCAGTTTTGCATCAACACATCTTTTGGCACGCTCGGTGGGACACATTCAAGATCAAGATCAACATGTCGATCTCTGACCTCGATCAAGACAACGTCATCCCCGTGACGGAGGCCAACCTCAAGGATGAACAGAAGCAAGCTATTGCCCAAGCCATGGAAGAGTTCAAGCAGCAATGCCTGAAGTCTTTCAGCATAAACAGGAGCGGCGAAGTGGTCCAAAAAGATGCACTGCCGGCACCACGGCAGGTCACCTTCGACGCCAATCCTGGCAAGCTTCAAGATATGGTTGACAATGCCATCAATCGAGCGTTGATTAACCAAGCTGGTGTACTGTCTAATACGGTTTTCAACGCCGTGGCAAGAACCTTCAAGGAAGGACAAATCCCGCCGGATTATGTGGGCCCCTCCCATCATCAACCCACGGCACCAGAGGTCACGGCTCCATCGGCTGCCTTGACGAGTGCAATTGCACAGTCTGCCGTCCCTCCAAGTACATTGGGGACTACTGGTGCACTATCCATGCCGATGGCAACCAACCCACAAATTTCAGTTGGGCAGCATAAACTGACAACAGATATGTTGGCATCGGCAATGTCAGGGTTAACGCTTCCTCCCAACTGGTGGGGTTATGGTATGCCTCCAGAGTTAACGCCGGGAACATCACAGATAACTGACATGAGGGGCAAAACTCCTATGACATCGGCACCTTCCAATGTGCCGGTGAACCAGAGTCCTCGGTATACCACAACTACTGCTGCAAGGCCTCACACTGGAATCTTCAAGATTCAATGTTCCAGATGCCCAACGCATCGGCAGAGTCAATGCTGATGCAACAGAGACCTATGGCCCAGTCGGGGTATGTCAATTCAACAACGGTACCCAATTACCAATCATCGGCAGTACCTATGCCGATGAACGCTAATAGTGGATGGCTTGGACAGCAAGCCTTTCCACAATCGCCTCAGCAAGGTTATCAGACTACGGGGTTCCAGCAAGGGCAGGTTTATCCCGGGTTCCAAGGTCAGGGAATTCCCAACCAGCCAATAAATTTTGGACAGCAACCCGGAGGACCGCCAATCGGTGGACAGCAGTTTGGTAGTCCGCAGATTGGAGGACAGGTGATCAATACGATGTTCCATACAGGTCACGTCCCGAACAGACATGTGGAGGTTCGCCACCAAATGCCAGATCCGCAGCCGCCTCATCGGCAAGATGCCGATGCGTATTGGGCCGATAAGATTGCTGAAGTAATGAGGGAACAATTTGGGATAAAACCCAAAGTCAACACTTATTCTTATCGGACACCGTATCCTCCAGCGTATGATTTGATCCCGCTTCCACATCGGTACAAGGTGCCGGATTTTACAAAGTTTTCCGGACAGGACGACACGTCAACCATGGAGCATGTCAACAGGTTCATTATTCAATGTGGAGAGGCTGGTAACAGGGACGAATTGAGGGTTCGTCTATTTTCATCATCATTGTCTGGATCGGCCTTTACTTGGTTCATATCATTACCTCCCAACTCAGTAATTACTTGGGCCGATCTAGAGAAGCAATTCCACAGATACTTCTTCTCGGGGGTTCATGAGAAGAAGATCACCGACTTGGTCAAGCTGAGGCAACGTAATGATGAGTCGGTCGAGGGATTTGTGCAGAGGATACGAGAGGTCAAGAATAAATGCTATAGCCTAGTTCTGGATGATCGGCAGCTAGCCGATTTGGCTTTCCAAGGTTTGTTGCCACACATCAGGGATAAGTATGCCTCCCAGGAGTTCGAAAGTTTAAGTCATTTGGTACAGAGGATATCTGATCAAGACATCAAGCCTTTCGAGCCTAAGAGAGCATGGAATAAGAAAGTGTCATTTGTTGACGAAGCAACAAGCTCAGATTCCGATGAGGAACCAGTAATCGGTTTGGCAGAGTGGGTAAAAAACAAGAAGCCGATGTCTTGTCCTTTTGGGCAGAAGGAACCAGAGAAGTTCGCCTTTGACACCGCCAAGGCCGATAGGATATTTGACTTTCTACTTCAGGAAGGTCAAATCAAACTGTCACCTAACCACGTGATCCCGTCGGCAGAAGAGTTGAAGAGGATGAGATATTGCAAGTGGCATAATGCAACTTCACATGACACCAACGAGTGCAAAGTGTTCAGACAGCAGTTGCAATCGGCCATAGAGTCAGGGAGAATCAAGTTTGACAGTTCTAAAGCCCAAAAGCCGATGAAGATAGACCAACATCCTTTCCCGACAAACATGTTGGATGCTAAGGGGAAGGCTAAGGTCTTAACGTCGGAGACAGCTGAGAAGAGTGCATCGGTAGATCCTCAGCATCAAGTTACTACCGCCGATGCAAGAAGTAAGGGCTTGGTCCAGGAAGGAGCTAGCTCAGGAAGACTTCCTCGAGCTGGTATCGTCATAACTCATAGAAGGCCTCGAGAGAGATGGCAACAACGGGAAGATCGGTATCGGCGCCAGCAGGAAGATTATCAACGGGAAGAAGAAAGACGCCGACAGGAGTGGAATCGGCACAGGGATCATTGGAATTGCCCATTCTTCATCCATTGTTGGGAGGAAAATATCAAGCTTCCTACTGTCAGAGACTGCCCTGAATGCAACGGTTACGATCGGTACGACAGGAACGATCGGCGTTATCATGAAGATGAACGACGATTTAATGGGCCGATCAGAGGAAGGGCGTCAGTTCATGATCGGCTGGGGGGCAGGCTTAGCGTTCACGATCGGCTCGGTGACCGTGTCCGGTATTTTCCCAGGAACCAAGAGGAGCTTGAAAGAATGGCTGATGCGCGGGTTCCCGATGAATTCATATTTTGCAGGGATGCTAACACGCATCGCATGGAGTCAAGAGAGAACCAACGCCCGACGGCAAGGCAAAGGCCACTTCCTCCGTGGTGCCCTCAAGGATTAACCAAGACACAGAAAAGAAGGTTGCAGCGAGAAAGGCAGGAGGAATTAAATAAAGGAGAAAGTTCTGAAAGTCGGCAGCCAGCAGACACTAGGAGGGAAGGTCCATCGGCAGGCGTCAACATGGTATTCATGTTGCCGATGGAGTTTCTTGCACCAGCCAGTGACGATGAGTTGGGATTTTCTGATCAGATAGCGCAGTTGGCTCTGGATCCGATGACGGCTATCTTTGAGAAACCTGCTGATAACGAGAGGCAGCATCTTAAAGCTCTGTTCCTCAAAGGAAGGATTGATGGGCAGCCAATGACTAAGATCCTGGTTGATGGTGGAGCTGCTATTAATATTATGCCGTATGCAGTATATCGGAAGCTTGGGAGAGGGGATCAAGATTTGACCAAGACCGATATGATGCTCAAAGACTTTGAGGGAAACGTGTCTCCGGTCAAGGGGGCGATATGTGCAGAGTTGACCATCGGCAGCAAAACCTTGCCGACAACCTTTTTCGTGATCAGCGGAAAAGGTGCTTACAATTTATTATTGGGGAGAGATTGGATTCATGCCAATTGTTGTGTCCCATCTACCATGCATCAGTGCTTGGTCCAGTGGGTAGGAGACAAGATTGAGATCGTCCCAGGGGACTCTTCTTATGTTATCGCATCGGCAGAGGCGGATACTTATGAAAAGACTAGGTGCATTTCAGGAGAAGTTTGGGAGAAAGATTTTCTCAAAGTTGCCGATTATGAGATTCCACCGATCCAAGCAGTCGGTTCTGACGACGGTTTTTAATGGATAGATTCGCCGATGATGGAAAGTTAGGCCAGGGGTTCACATCGGCCGATGATTTGGTAGAAGTAGATATAGGTAGTGGTGATAAGCCTAGGCCTACTTTTATTAGTGCTAAATTAGATCCTGAGTGTAAGCGACAATTGACTAGTTTGTTAAAGGAGTATAAAGATTGCTTTGCTTGGGATTATACAGAGATGCCTGGTTTAGACCGATCAATCGTCGAACATCGGTTACCCATCAAGTCTGGATTTCGGCCACATCAGCAACCAGCCCGCCGATGTAATCCTAACATTCTACCTGATATTAAGGCCGAAATCACTAAACTTATTGAAGCTAAGTTTATTCGGCAGTGTCGGTATGCCGAATGGATTTCCAATGTTGTTCCGGTTTACAAGAAGAACGGGAAGCTGCGGGTGTGCATTGATTTCAGGAATCTCAATAAAGCTACGCCGATGGACGGATACCCAATGCCTGTCGCCGATCTACTGGTTGATGCTGCGGCTGGCCATCGGGTCATCAGCTTCATGGATGGTAATGCAGGTTACAATCAAATATTCATGGCAGAGGAGGATGTTCCAAAAACCGCGTTCAGGTGTCCTGGTCATGTTGGACTATTTGAGTGGATAGTCATGAATTTTGGGTTAAAGAATGCTGGTGCTACCTATCAAAGGGCTATGAATTTTATATTTCATGAGTTCATCGGCAAGATCGTGGAAATTTATATTGATGATGTGGTGGTTAAGTCTGGAGATTTCTCAAAGCATCTTGCCGATTTACGAAAAGTGTTGGAGTGCACCAGGAAGCATGGATTGAAGATGAACCCCAACAAGTGTGCATTTGGCGTATCGGCAGGGCAGTTTCTTGGTTTTATGGTACATCAGAGGGGTATTGAAATTAGTCGAAGATCTATTGATGCCATCAATAAAATAGTGGCCCCTACCAATAAAACCGAGCTCCAATCCTTGATCGGCAAGGTGAATTTTATCAGAAGATTTATATTGAATTTATCTGGTAGAATTCGTGCTTTCAGTCCTCTTCTTAAATTGAAAGCCGATCAGGAGTTTGTTTGGGGAGAAGAACAGCAGTTGGCTCTAGATGAAATCAAAAGGTATCTAGTAAATCCTCCAGTTTTAGTTCCACCTCAACAAGGGAAACCCTTCAAATTATATTTGTCTACCGATGGATCGGTTATCGGTTCAGCTTTAGTTCAAGAATTTGAAGGGAAAGAGAGGGTAATTTATTATTTGAGTAGGAGGTTGATTGATGCTGAAACCAGGTATTCGGCCGTTGAGAAACTGTGCTTATGCTTATATTTTTCATGTATCAAGCTGAGACATTACCTGTTGTCGGCTGAATGTGCTGTTATTTGCAAAGATGACGTGGTCCGATACATGCTATCTATGCCGATTATGAGTGGTAGGATCGGTAAATGGATTTTAGCGCTGTCGGAGTTCGATTTGCGTTACGAATCGGCTAAAGCAGTCAAAGGGCAGATCATGGCCGATTTTGTGACTCAGCATTGCGGTCTAGTGGAAACCTTGGAAATTGCACCCTGGGCACTCTTCTTTGATGGATCTACCTGTGATCGGGGGGCAGGAATCGGCATTGTATTGGTTTCTCCTAAGGGGAGGAAGTATGAGTTTTCCTTGCCGATTGTTGCTACATCAACAAATAATCAGGCTGAGTATCAAGCTCTGATCAAGGGATTGGAGTTGTTAAGAGAAGTTCGTGCTGATGCTGTCGAAATATTCGGGGATTCCATGTTGGTTATAAATCAATTGGCCGGAAGTTATGAATGCCGAAGTGAAGTTCTCATAACCTATTTCGAGAGAAGTATGCAACTGTTAAAGGAATTCAAGAACTTCCGATTGGAGCATGTTCCCCGATTACATAATGAAGACGCTAATCGGTTAGCCCAGCATGCCTCAGGATATCAGCCAATGATTAATGCGACATCGACAGTCAGTGCCGATGATTGGAGGAAAGAGATTATCGACTATCTAGAAGATCCATCCAAAAAGGTTGGAAGACAGGTTCGATTTCAAGCGACCAAGTATGTGCTCCTTGAAAATGAACTGTATTATCGAACTATCGACGGAATTCTTCTCCGATGCTTGGGTGGTGATGAAGCCAGAAGTTTGATGGGGGAAATCCATGAAGGAGTGTGTGGAGCGCATCAGTCAGCTTTTAAGATGAAGTGGATGATTCGAAGGAATGGATATTTTTGGCCAACCATACTTGAAGATTGTTTTAAATATTTCAAGGGATGTCAAGGTTGTCAAAAGTTCGGTAATATCCAGAGAGCACCCGCATCGGCTATGAATCCTATAATAAAACCTTGGCCGTTCCGGGGGTGGGCCATTGATCTGATCGGCCAGATTTATCCACCATCTAGCAAAGGGCATAAGTTCATTCTAGTTGCCACTGACTATTTCACTAAGTGGGTCGAAGCTATTCCTTTGAAGAAAGTCACATCGGCCAATATGATTGATTTTGTGAAGGAGCATATTATTTACCGATTTGGGATTCCCCAAACGATTACTACCGATCAGGGCACCATGTTCACGTCGGGGGAGTTCGATGAATTCGCAATCGGTATGGGAATTAAAGTGTTGAATTCTTCTCCTTACTATGCTCAAGCCAACGGGCAGGCCGAAGCGTCTAACAAAGGAATTATCAAGCTTATTAAACGAAAGATTGAAGAAAATCCTAGGCGGTGGCATACATTGTTAAATGAAGCACTGTGGTCTTATCGGATGGCTTGTCATGGATCAACCAAGGTGTCACCTTATCAATTGGTGTATGGACATGATGCAGTGTTGCCTTGGGAAATTAAGGCTGGATCTAGGCGATTATCTTTTCAAGATCAATTGGCTGCCGATGATTATGCCACTTTGATGACCGATGAGTTAGATGATTTAGCAGGGCATCGGTTAAAGGCTTTAATGAGTATAGAAGAAAATAAGAAGAGAGTTGCTAGATGGTATGATAAAAAAGTAAAGGCTAAGGAGTTTGCCGATGGGGATTTGGTATGGAAGTTGATTTTGCCAGTCGGGACTAAAAGTTTGAAGTTTGGGAAGTGGTCTCCTAATTGGGAAGGTCCTTATCGGATAAAACACTCAGCTCCTGGTAATGCCTATATTCTAGAAACTCTCGAAGGAGTTGAATTTCCCAGGGCGTTAAATGGCAAATATTTGAAGAAGTACTACCCCAGCATATGGATCGACGCATAAAAGTTTAAGTGCCGATAACACTCCTATCGGCTGGATTCAAATATTCAAGGGCAGACTTAATGTTTCAAAAGATGCCGATAACAGTCTTATCGGCTAGACTAAAAGCTAAAAGCGGAGAAACAAAGGTGTGTCGCCGGTGGAAGCTTCAGATGTTCAGCAGCGCTTGGATTGTGGATATGGCGCGCAGCCGAATCTGGTTGGCTGTCTCTATCTCTTTGATATCGTCATCGGCAGAACCTTCGATCGGCTTCAGCTTCCTCTTCAGTTGCAGCGCTTTACGACCATGGACGTTTCGTTCCTGTTCAAGATGCTTGATGGTCTCCGGCAGTTGACTCTCTTCTTGCTGGGCTTGGGACAGAGCGTCTTCTACTTGCTTGAGTTCAGCCAGCAGAGCTTCTCTTTTTGCCGATAGATCAGACACTTTCTGTTTCAGTGCATCACCTGAGGACTTTAAGGTGCCGATGTTCTTATGTTTCTCATCGGCTAAGAGTTTTTCTTTCATCATTTCCTCAGAGAGCTGGATTTGAGCAGCTCTATCGGCAAGACGTCGAGTAGCTCTCTGGTACTGTAGCTGGCGGCTTTCTAGGTGTGCAGCGTGGAAGAGTGTTTCTTCAGCATCGGCAGGAATTTGGCCTCTAAGAGTCTTGAACAGGGCCTTGGCTGGGTCAGAATCGTTGACCAGTTGAGTTGTGTCTTGATGAAGTATGGCCGATAGCTCCTCCAGCTTAGCTCTGGTTTCTGCCGATACAATTCCAACTGCCCGAGAGGAACTTGCTTCCTCGCCTTCTTCTTCGAAGATATCAATAGCGAAGGAGAACAGGCTGTTGGGAGAATCTTGTTCCTGAAAATGAAAATGAAATAGGTCAATTTTATGGTCAAAACTTCGGCAGACGATACTGATGAAAAAGTGGATGACTTACTTGCTTCAAGGCGATTTCTTGCCTTTGACTCAGAGAGGCCGATGGAGCTGCGTTTTGATCGGCAAATGTTGCCGATAGAACGATATCGCCTGAAAGAAGACAGGGAGGATTATAAGAATAAATGAGAATAAGTTTATCGGTAGGAGTATTGTTGAGATATGTTACCCGGAGGAGAAACAACAGTCGTTTGAATTGAGGAGACCGCCGATGATGTAACTGTACCTGCCGGGCCAGTTGTTTGTTCACCTACATCAGTTGACATACCTGCCGTTTGAGGTTCTTCCTGTTGGGGTTCTTCCATCTGTGGTGCTTCCTGTGTTGGTTGTGGAGATAGTACTTGCTGTGTCTGGACTTCTGGAGGAGAAGGGGAAGATTCCACCGGGATTGGGGACACCGGAGGAGGAGGAGTTGCCACTTTCTGGCGCTTTGTTCCAGCCTTAGCACCTTGGGTGCCCTTCCTCTTTGGCTGACTAGACTGGGGGGCATCGGCACCTTGGCGTTTGGCTTTTGCCGATGCACCAGTTTGCTGCAACAACAAAAAGGAGTTTATGAGCACAGATAACCGATACAAAGATAGTCAGCGTAAATGAAAAAAGGTTTTAACAGATTGCCTTGAAAGCTTGCGCCAGAGTGGAAGCAGTTACCGGTGGAGTTTTCCTGGTGGTAACTTTCTTGAGACGCGCACTCCGGTGCACAATGGAAGCCAGCGTGGGAGCATTATGGCCGATTGAGGAGATCGGGCCTGATGGGAATAAGTCGATCGGCTTGCCACTCCTACTAACTGATGGGGGGGTGTTGTCAATCTGCAAAAGGAATACAGGGGTAAGTTACCGATGGGAGTGATATTGGAAAATGAGACATCGGTTCAAAATACTTACGGTGTCATCAGGGACTTCATATTCGGGATCGATCATGCCGCGGTATGAGAGGGCCGATCTGCAGAACAGATTCTCTTTCCATTCTGTCCACCATAGTTTGTATGCCTGGGTGATAAAGGCGGCTGGAACCCATTCTGACAGATCTACATCCGTATCGGCATTTGGTGGTAGCTGGGCTAATCGAGTCCACTCGAGGAGGTTGGCGATGGGTTCTCTCGGCTTTATTACATCGGCATAAGGAAGTGCGATCGGCAATTGGCCGAAAGCTAGCTGGCGAGCTAATGCCGATGGATTATAAAATTCATAGGTCTGGGGAGAAGTTTTCGTGCTGCCGAAGAAATTCACTGGTATGGCTCTGGGAGTCACGATTGCCATCATCACCTCATTGTCCCTATCAAGAGCTTCGTCAAACGGATTGAAGGTCAGAGGGAGCATGCTATCAGGGTCGTCATAAGCCAGCCATGGTCGTTCATCTCTGGCCAGACCCTCATACAGCGTCTCGAAGAATCGGCCGATCTGATCCGGAGTGTTCCCTGAACCAGGTAAAACTATAACAGCTTCGCCAAAGTTCAGGGGGGCACGTGTTGCCGATTCCTCTTCACCCAACACATGGTTCTCGGCTATATCTCTTGGGAAGTGCTGAGAGAACAAGTTGAGATCGAGGCGCTTGTGCAGGTGCAGATTGAGCCACATATTAATAAACCACCAAGGACCTCCCAAGTTGCCGATAGGTTGGCCGAGCAGGAGTTTCTGGACTACCTGATGAAGAAGGTGATAAACAGCGCCGAGCAAATAACGACCGAGAGGAAATTGACCACCGCTAGCCAGTCTTTCTGCTGCCGATAGATAGACAGAAGTCGGTCCTGCCGATCGACCACAGAATACAAACTTGTCTAGCCACATGTTCAGAAAGGTGGTTTGCTCCTTTATGGTGACAGGCCCTCTCCCGCGGTACTTCTGGATGTACCCTGACCAGCCGCCGATAGCGCGAGTCTCCACTTTGGCACTGGGGGCGGTATCAAAAAAGTGGGTGCTATCGGCAGAAGATATGTCTAACCCAGTAAGCATGGCTACATCAGCAAGGGTAGGAGAAGCAGGGCCGTGGCCAAAAACGAAAGCGTTGAGAGTGTCTGACCAAAAGTAAGATGCAGCTATCAGTAATGACTCGTTCCTGTGCATATCGGCAATGGACAGCCTAATGCACTGAGCTAATTTCCTCTCACCCCATTGAACTTCATAAGAGTTGCTGACCCTCAAGAACCAGTCTTTCCACCCTACAGTAGGACTGGGCCAAGAGCGAAAGGTGTCCTTCCATAGATCTAGAGCAAAGTTTTCAGCTCTAAAGGGAATCCTGTTGGTTTCTGCGTTGATAAGGTTGGTTGGATCTGGATCCCCTAAAGGGCCGAGGCATTGAAGATGTGGTTGATCAGTAGGAATGACAATTTTGTTGGATAACTCCTAGTGTTTTGGGGAATAAAGATACAAAGAAAAAGGAGAAGGAAAATATTCGGTAAGATAAATCGCAGATGAATAGGAATGCAGGAAAAAGGTACAGCAGATGGGATGGAAGTCTGACCTCAGGGACGATGAAGCCAACGGCCATCTTGTCGTGAAGGGGATGATGGAAGACGCCGGAGTTGATGGAGAAGAATGCTTGTCGGAGATCTTGAGGATTGAGAATGGCGCCGCCGCTGGAAAAGTGAAGTTGGATGGCAGAATGATGTAATGGGGGAGGAGTACCCAAGAAGGGACTATTTATAGGACAAGATGGGCAAGGGCAAATCTGACTTATTTCTTTGCCGCATCCGAGAAGCCCGAGGGTACTCAAGTGGATATGGTAACTGTTCGCACGATAATCCAGGGATTGTGCAGGTGATTTGACAGGAAGCGGTCATTATCTAAAGATATTTTACTGTGCGCGATCTCCTGGTCGGTCCATCGGTGATATTCTATAACGGTCGTCCTGCCGATGGGCGGATAGAGGGGGAGTAACCGTTTTTGGCGAATCTCCTGGGCAGAGCATCGGCAGATCTTTATAACGGAATTGCTGCCGATGTACTACCAAGAAAGATGCCTGTTTAGGAAGTTGGGAATTTCGAGGAATCTGCGGAGGATTAGGATCAGAGTTGTCCAGATTGAGGTTGTCGGTTACCGGATTAGGAGCATTAATTGCGGAGAAGGCATCATTACTGCAGAGAATTTTGGAGCATTAATAGTTTTATACTCCGAAACTGGGGGGCATGTGTTGACACCGTTCTTGGACACGTGTCCAGGATGGCAGGATAGGGTGGCAGTACAATGCGGGTTGCTGATGAGGATGGTTGCCGATGAGGGAGAGGTTGAATGTGACTAAGTCTACAGGCAGTAATATGGTGCCGATGGCTGGATAAAAGGTCTGCCGATGACTATGGCAAGGGGATTGCCGATGACGCGAAGGAGGAGTCCGGAAGCTGCCAGTTGTCATCTGGAGGAGTTTCGGTTTGTTACGAAGGATAGTTTTATTATTTCCTTAGTTATTTGCATCGTTTTGTATACGGATTCCGTGTAATTTGGAATTCGAATTCTAATCGTGTCTGGTCGTAGCTCTTTGAGCCGGGTATAAATATGAACCCTAGGACCTTGTAATCAGGACATCTATCAATCAATCAAATACACGTTTTTACTCATATTCCAGTACCTACTTTTTCGACGACTTCGTCATACTTTTTCCTTTTTACTACGAGTTCTTAGGGATTCGTCGACTTAAGCTCGGCGTGTTCTCAAGTTCCGCGTGAATACCTCTTAGCCGTGACATCCGGGCGTATCGCTGTTGTCAGGACTAAAGTATTCGAGTTACCACCTTTGCCGATAGTAAGATCAAATCGGCTGGCACGCCTTAACGTTTGTATCGGGTATTAGCCCTTTGTGTTTGCAAATCAGTTTTGCATCAACATCTCCCTATGGCACCACAAGGTCCCACGGGGTGCAGCAAAAGAGGCGGGTGGAGGTAGCCCGGCGTGCCCCCAACGCACAGCAGCGACGGCCTGTGGCAACATCACGGTCCTCAACGCGAGCTTAGCATGCTACGGCCGATGGTGTTGGCGCTGTTGCGGCGCAATGGCTGGATCCAGCTCTCCAACACACGAGGGCGGCAGATCCAGTCCGACACCCGCTGCAGGTGCTGCTAGGCGAGGGGGCTTCTACACGAGGTGTTGTTGCAGGTCTGTGCGGTGAGCGGATCCAGCACCCCGTGCGGCGAGGGGGCTTTCTACACGAGATGTTGCTGCAGGTGTTGCTGCAGGTCCGTCCGGCACATGCTTATTTTTTTCGCCTTGCCTTCCTTGCCCATCTGCTGACCCCCCCTCATCCCTCGACGTGTTCGTGGCCATGGGTGTCACGTGCTCAACTTCCAGCACCTCGTCACATGGCGAGAGAGGAGACCGCTGCCTCCTACGGCAGCTGCCCCTGGTCCTCCTCTCATCACCTCCTATGGATGTTGCCCTAGACGATGACCCCTCACCTCGAAGGAGAGGGCGTTCTCTCTCATAAACCAAGGGTGTGTCATACTGTGGATGTCTACTCGCCATCTTGGTTCAATCACCTACAATCACAAAGAATGAACAAGACTAATTAATACATATATTAGAAATAGATTCAAAATATATAAAAACACAAATTAAGTAAAATATAGTATTACAAGTATTAGGAATAATCTTAATGATTGGGATCATAGGTCTCATCATCACTGTCAAAATTGTCCAAATGGGCAACACTATCTGAAGGTTCTATGTTCTTGTAATACCCGATTTTAAGGACAAAACCAGATATGCACCATATGTGAGTTTTAGAAGTCAAATCTCACACATAGCTACAAATAATGGGTAATATCAAGAGACAATGCATAAATATATAACGTACTTAGTATAAAAGAGATAACCTTCAGTATCAAACTGACTGGTTGATCACAAGCCTAACATCTCCTGAAGTGTGGGGGAAATTGCAAGAGTGAGCACATATCGTACTCAACAAGTATAACCAGGGGTTCATGAAGCTCAAATAGCTGACACTGGTTTGACTGCATTTAGCTTTTATATGTAGATAACATATTTAATCATTGGATAGCAAATATCAAGGTAGCATATTAAATCCCATAACCACATGATCAATTGTATACAGGAATTATGAATAATACATATAAACAACATAATAAACCATCATTATCATTATTAATCATGTTCATCGGTGTCCGTCTATTCCGTCAGTTTTCCAGGCCGCCCGTATCCGTGGGCACGACTAGTATACCAGATTTAACACTCTGCAGAGGTTGTACATCTTTACCCATGAGTCATGATTTACCCTTTCGCCCGAGGTGATCAGCCTCTTAGCTCACTTCCAAGGAAAGCTGGCAGGGTTCACTATGAAGTCTTTCAAAGGTTCGTCTGACAAGTTAGGGCCGCAAGGTTTCCTTTGCACGCAGATATAGATACCCCCTTCCGAATGGCACAATGACGCGTAGCCTATACACATAAGGACAGGGGCTCGCACTATACCCAAAACGGTTTAGCCCCTCCGCCCTTTCGGGTACCGTTTTCTTAAAGAGACCCTCTGGAATCTCGTATTAGAACCCGCAGTGAGGAGTTCTGCCCTCCGGCAATGGTGCCACCGCGCTGGCCACTGTAGCTGGTCGGAGCTCCCTCCCTCTCTCCCCAGATCTGATCTGCACCGTTCCATCGCGATCCTACGGCCGAAAAAGAAGGATACCCCTTCGCCCGGCCGTTTTCTTAAAGAGACCCTCTGGAATCTCGTATTAGAACCCACAGTCCAAGGCACATTCACGAAAGGCTTATTCTGTTTTTGAAAACGTAAAGTCTGTCGGTTGATTCAAAATACGTTTTCTGATATCTACAAGTTTGCCACTGATTTTATAATGCTCATAAAATGCTCATTTTAGCTCCGTTTTTGTCCATTCAAATTTTGTTAGATTCGTATTCACGAGCTCTACATGTTAGAAGTATTAGTTTGCTGTTTTGAAACTTTTTAATTCTGCAATAGCATTTAATTAATTATTTCTCTATAGGAAAACTTGGAAAATTCATAACTTCTACGTTTCAATTCCGATTTTCGTGAACTTTACGTTTGTGTGATCGTAGCGCTGCGTAGAATATTTTCATAAACTTTTATATTTGTTTTACCACTTTTTGGTGTATTGTTCTAATTATAGCTTGTTTGCTTCGTGTATGATTGTCCATTGGAATGCGTGTTGTTGATTGATGATCGGGTATAGACAGTGAGCGATACGTTGGTGATCGAGGTCAATCTTTTGAAGACCAGCAGTAGGCTCAGGAGAGCTTTGATCAAGGCAAGTATAACTTGGGATCATCCTTGTTACCTATACACCATTAATACAATATTTATCATATGCATGTGTCCACCTTGATGACCTTAGCAGAATCATAGATGATTGTTATCCTGGATTCCTTGTTACCTATTTTGGATATGCATTTGGTAGTTCCTGCTAGTGCTTGAATCTAATCCATGATCATGTAACATGAATGTTTGGATATACAATAAACAATAAAATAAGCTTTCTAGCAACTTGAATATAAAGGGTGGAAAGAACTCTGGCTTTTGCTGGATTGATCTTGACCCTCCATAAGGACTTATCCCTTGGCAAAAGCTGGGACAACTCGTACAACCATGAGGGCTATATGTCTCTGGCTTTAGTCAAGTATGAGTAAGCTTTTCTAGCTTGTTAGAGGTTACCCGAAAGGGCGGAGGGGCTGAACCGTTTTGGGTATAGTGCGAGCCCCTATCCTTATGTGTATAGGCTGCGCGTCATTGTGCCATTCGGAAGGGGGGTATCTATATCTGCGCGCAAAGGAAACCTTGCGGCCCTAACTTGTTAGACGAACCTTTGAAAGACTTCATAGTGAACCCTGCCGGCTTTCCTTGGAAGTGAGCTAAGAGGCTGATCACCTCGGGCGAAAGGGTAAATCATGACTCATGGGTAAAGATGTACAACCTCTGCAGAGTGTTAAATCTGGTATACTAGCCGTGCCCACGGATACGGGCGGCCCGGAAAATTGACGGAATAGACGGACACTAATGAACATGATTAATAATGATAATGATGGTTTATTATGTTGTTTATATGTATTATTCATAATTCCTGTATACAACTGATCACGTGGTTATGGGATTTAATATGCTACCTTGATATTTGCTATCTAATGATTAAATATGTTATCTACATATAAAAGCTAAATGTAGTCAAACCAGTGTCAGCTATTTGAGCTTCATGAACCCCTGGTTATACTTGTTGAGTACGATATGTGCTCACTCTTGCAATTTCCCCCACACTTCAGGAGATGTTAGGCTTGTGATCAACCAGTCAGTTGGAGCGCTGGATGGGGTCTTTTCCCCTTTCCTTTTTTTCTATTTTAATTTTCAAAGCCTTTTCCAAATAGAATTTTTAGAGCAACCAAAATCCACCCCAAAGCAATCAACACAACAATAAGATATTCTTCAGCATGTATGCATAAACAAGTTTCTAACTCTATGTTGAATTTTAAATTTCAATAAAATTTATTTCTTCACTAATTTAAATGCTCACAGAAATATTTAAATAAATCAATTTAAATCCTATTAATTTGAAAGCAAATTTTGGGTGTTACAGTTCTCGTCATCGTCATTGCCTAGAAGTAATCACTCAAGCATTGTTATGTCCTTGGCATTTACCACCGCATCTCCATTGACCTCGCCATCAACCATTTCATTGTCTACTTCCATTTTGATTGGGGCAGGTAAGATGATCTCAAATGTCCCTGCTAGCCCATCTTCTTGATAGAACTATCCATCATATGTGTTTGCATTGAAGTTGTAATCATCATCATTTGGGGCAGGTAGTTTACCATGTGGAGATACCTGGTGCACAATAGCCCAACCCTTAAGATCCTCTTTGTCTTGGTTGGCATATCGAGTATAATACACCTGCACGACCTATTGAGCCACAATGTATACATCTTTTCTAGGATAGATGGAATCTTCTCGAATCTCAACTGGCCCAAGATGAGGGGTTCGTCTTGTTGAACGAGGATTGAACCAGTGGCATTTGAACATGATAGGTTTAAGAGGTTTGTCTCCATGAAATGAGAGCTCAATGATTTCCTCAATTGTACCATGATAGTCGAGGCCATCACTGTCAGACGTACAAACTCCACTATTTGTGTTTTTCATTTGGGCTGAATCTACTCATAACTTGTGTGAAAACAAAATCTGTTCATGTCATAGGTAGCAAATGACTTGACCCTAACATCACAACCATTTGCAACTTGTTTCAACTCGTCACTCATGGTTGAACCAGTCTAGGCCTGCAAGGTCAAGCATGATAGATCGTTATATTAATCAAACGTACGATCAGCTTGGACGATCAAACATACCAGCTAAATTGGACATTACCTTCTATTTGAATCAAGAAATGAAACCAGGCCTCCTCGCTCCCGCACCTTGCAAAACAGGGTGTCTTGTTCATGCGAGGTAGGATCCCTTGACTAATGCCAGAATTCACGAACAAATTCCCTGTCCAAACGAGAATCAATGGGGTTGGATGCAAAATAGTGACGTGTATTGAAACAAGTTCGTTGAGAACTTACTTGATGAATGGCTCCACCTCGGTAAGGTTCCTCAATACATATAGCATGATACTGCGCCACTCTTCATTTCCCAATAGCTTCGGGGATGATCTACTTGTGCTGCCTAGTTGGCCTTGGAAAAGGCTGAGGGTCGATTCATTTTTGCCAGCATTGTAACGAGGGAGTAGATTATGATTGCTAGGAAGGTTTGACTTATAGTATAGCATTATTGTGAAGTTTGCCACCTCCTGCCGAAGGCATGCCTCTACAATGGAAGCCTCAATTCTCGCTTTATTTGTACAATTTTTTTTGCGAAAAGTCTTTAGACATCTCTCGATTGGATAGCACCAACGGGCCTACACGAGCCCCCCCCAAACGTGCCTCGGTCAGGAGGTGCACAATCAGATGTTGCATCGGCAAGAAGAAGTCTGGTGGAAAGATCTTCTCTAGCTTACAGAGCAACACAGGTGCTGCTTTTTCCAAGTCCTGAGTGACAGTCTGAAATATCTCCTTGGCACAAAGCTAGCGGAAGAAAAAGCTCAATTATGCAAGCACTTGCCAGATATGCTCAGGGACAAAGCCTTGGACCATCACCGGAAGAAGCCGCTCAATCCATATGTGGTAGTCATGACTCTTCATCGTGTTGACTCGCATAGCGCCTCACTCTCATGCTAAGATTCGTTGTATATCTATCTAGAAACATCAACGTCTAGATCCATTTTAGTACCTCCCTCCTTTGATCGATGCATATGACGAAAGGCACATTAGGCCTTTTTTCTAGTTCTACACATGTTGACAGGTCTAGGTTTTAGGCATCCAACATCGCAACTTGCTCAAAATCCTCTCAATTTTTTTACCACAGTCTACACATGCGTTGAAATAACACCTCGACGAGTTTCATGATTTTCGGACTTCGTATGGATTTTATATAATTATTAAACACTTTTCTAACATGTGGCTCGTCCTGTTAAGCGAAGTAGATGCACAAAATTTGATGCGAATTTATGGATAGGAACTCAACATATACCAAACTCCATAAATAACATTTTTTGAAACACTACACTGCATTATTTTATGCACCTGCAGTTCAAATTTGAAATATCCAAAAAATCAAAGAAACAAAATAAATT
Source organism: Sorghum bicolor (assembly GCF_000003195.3). NCBI lineage: Eukaryota > Viridiplantae > Streptophyta > Magnoliopsida > Poales > Poaceae > Sorghum > Sorghum bicolor. Next base: position 55,413,061 of record NC_012874.2, read on the forward strand.
AAGAAAAAAATATAAAAATTCAATTTTAAATTTGAGTTCAAAACAATTTATTGTAGCACAAAAAAACTAGGCTCAAAAAACGAAAAAATAAAAAAATATTGCTGAGGGCCAGACTAAGCCCTCGGCAAATGCTATTTATAAAAAACACTGGATAAAAAAAATCTTTGTCGAGAGCCTAGCCCAAGGCCCTCGTCAAAGACTTAAAAAAAATTTTAAGCTAGAGAACTGGGTTAAAAAAAAAATCTTTGCCGAAGCTCTAACGGCTGGCCCTCGGCAAAGCCCGACGGCCCTCGGCCGCCATGACCCAACGGGCTAAATTTGCCGAGAGCATCTTTGCCGAGGGTCGTGGCCCTTATTTTTTTTGTCAAGGGCCAGTCTTTGCCGAGGGCTCTTGGGGCTGGCCCTCGGCAAAAAGTGCCTTTGCCAAGTGTCCGTGATTTGGATCTCGGCAAAGCACGCGTTTCCAATAGTCTATATCACTGACGACGTTGTACCGGGTGTGTGTCATTGCCAAAGACTTATGTCATCTTCTTGCTGCCTGGTGCTGCACCTTCGCAAGAAATGCTGATCCAAGTTGGTCATGTACATAGATAAGTAGCGGCTCACCTTTGTTGTAAGACAACCCTGAAAGTTGCGCAAACATATTGGTCCTTGTACAAAATGACAAATATCGTTAAAGAATACTATTCATCAACGGCTAGAATTTTAAGAGATACTCTTTAATACATCCTGCTAATAAAAAATTATTTATGTTGCATTATATATTTTTATCTTTGTTTATTTTCAATAAATTAGACATAATAGATACTTCATAGTAATTGGATATCCAATTACCATAAACTGATTAATTATTTTTTGTAAGGGACTAATTTATAAGTTTTTCATTCATATTCATATTTTTATTTTCCACGACTATATGTTAGTTATGCAATTAGTTTGCAAGAAATATGCAATTAGCTTAAAATCTTGCCATTAACTATGGTAGCCCTTGTTGCATCATATATCTTGTGAAGTCATGAAACTAAATTTTGATTTCTTAAATTTTATTCTTATTGACTTTATAGGTTTTTTATCTTCAAGTTGATACTCTTGTGTTTATCTTATCTTTTATCAACTCTCCTTTTTGCACTTTTTGAATTAAGGATGTTAGGTCGTAGTATGTTCTTAAATTCTATAATCTCTACTATAATTGAAATCTTCTCCAGGCAAATCCCACCTGCAAGATCAACGACTCACAGCATATATCCTACAGATTTAACGGCCCAGATTAGAAGTATGATCACAACCTTACACACCCTCAGCATCAGCCTCCCCATCAGCCCTGTTCAAACGCGTTGCACACCCTCTCCATCAGCCCTGTTCTCTCGGTTCGATTCCCACGTCCCACACCGTTTTTTTCCATTTTTTCTCCGATGCCGGCGCTAGAGTTCCTCCGCAGGCACAGAATGTTAGTCGGCCGTCATCGAGACGTGTCCCCAGGCGACCGCCCCTACTTCCCTGTCCTCCAGACGGTCGACTGCCCGGCGAGGCGCAAAGCCAGGCAGGGCCGTCGTTGCCAGCGCCAACCTCCTTATGCGGCGAAGCTTCTACGCTACCCGGCGTTGGGTTCAGGTCGTCGTCGGCCAGGTAAATCTGCCCGCAGGAACGGTGGTCGTGGCGGCGGCGATCCAAGGCCTGAATCTCCGACGGGGCCACGACCAGGCCTATGCCCATATCGGCCTGCACGTACGGCGGACCCTGGCGGCGGTGACACGACCAGGCAAGCGGGTCGGGTGGTCGCAGCGATGATGACGCACGAGAGCTGGCTCAACTTCGGTGAGGAGTGGAACACGACAGGGCTGGCACAATCTATCTGTCCAAGGGGACCTCAAATTGTTTCACCGGTCCTGGTAAGGAAATGCTAGATATTTCAATTATAGTAGAGATTAGTGGGAACAACAGAGGTTGCCCGTGGTAATAGGAGATGAACCGGATCTTATATATAGCGGATTTTTTCTCTTGTAATATCCTTGCGGTTCAAGGATGTACTCTCCGTGCACTTCTCGAAAAAGGCCGACTAAAACTGAACCGCATTGCTGCAATCACTCATTTACTCACCTGAAATTGAAGCTGAAATGGATAACCCCAAACACTCTGAAAGAGAAATAAAATGGTACTAGCTTTATCGAAGGTTTTAACTTCAAGAAGATTATAGTATCGTGGATCTTCATTTTCTCTCTTTTATGGCTACAAAATTATCACATTTCCTGTGAAAGATGAAAGACATATAGTTACTGTTTTTATCATGATCTGCTAATATGTTTGATTAATAGCTGATGTTTGTGTAGCCCAAATGCTTTGAAATTTGTATGAGCTATATTGTTGATGTGTATGTTGTATAGTATTTTTTTTATATATGACGGAAGCTATAAAATCAAGGTTGCATTGTGGCCACCAAACACTCTGGCACCAGACGGGAATGGTTACATTTGCATACATGGGGACTTGGGGTTAGGGGCACTATAAATCTGTAGTTCATTGTGGTGCTGCCATTCCTTGTGCAACATTTATCTTACGCCTTGCTGCATGATCTGTTTCTTATATATTATTTTCCTGAATGCTTGTTTATGGATGAAGGAAGGTGGAGACTGGACTGAAAAAGTACAAGTCAGACATCATAATTAGCTTCCACCCCCTCATGCAACACATTCCTCTGTGGATTCTCAAATGGCAATGCCTACAAAATAGAGTATCTTTCTAACTGTGATCACAGACCTCAACACTTGCCACCCAAAATGGTATATTCAGTTAATGATAAGGAAAACATATAGTAAAACAATTTGTTCACTTGATCTGACCATTAGAAGAAAAAAATGCATGTTCCATGCTAATATGAACAGATATTACTTCCCTTCAGAAAAAGTTGCCAAGCGGGCAATACTGGGTGATCTACAACCTTCTCAAATCTGCTCATTCGGTCTTCCGATTCGACAATCATTCTACCGAGTTCTTGTTAAGGTATTTAGCTCACCCTAAGTTTTTTTTATATTTCTATTCTTGCTAATTTTAGTATGAACCATACATGGTCTTTCAAAAGACTCAGATATTCATTTACAATGTTCAATGAATATGCTATATACCCCAGAGCATTACTGTATAAGTTTCAAGGAAACAGATAAATATATGTCTGTGCATTGATCTGTCTTAATACTATTTTGTTGTCATCAATTTTCTTTGAAACTCAAAAATGTTTTTTTGGTATGAAACCACTTATATCATGATGATTTGAGGAGGGAACTTGAATTGGAAAATATCAGTAAAGGTATAATGCACAACTTGTTGTTCTAATTATTTTCTAAATGATTCAAACGGATTTGGTCTGTAGACAGCATATTCAGAAAATAATTGTATACTACTCGAATGCAATATATATGAATTCTTGCTTTGCTTAGCACGGATGTGCATTGCAGTCATCATTGTGTCTAGATGCTATTTTATTTTTGGGACATGTTTTATTTAACCAGGTTGTCTAACTGGATTCTCTATTGACAAATGACAAATAACCAGTCTCTGCGAGATGGTGATGTGTATTTTGTTGTGGCATATAACAGTAGATGTTCTTCTTGGTGCAACACATTTTTGTCCGTTCATGTCAATTCAAGTTCATTTTTCTCTTTTTCTCAAAGTTTATTACTGATGATATATGATCATTCTTTTTGCTTGCGGAGTGGTTGTGAATGGTTTCAGCAAAGTAAATTTATGTTGTGCTATTCATGTATATTTTGTAGACTACATTGCAGATCAATAAGTAGCTTATTAAGATCTGCCATGAACAACTATAAAGGTCACCGAGGACAGAATTATTGGTGGACATTTTGAACACCCGTGCAAATGAATGTGGAGACAGTATCCCTGGAAAACACAAGACCCACTTGAGGCGTTAAATAGAATGTAAATGTAAATTAGATGGTTGAAGCGAGACATAACTTTATAATGTCTTGTTATGCACAAGTGTTTCCCGATTATATACATGGTCATATACATTTACGTGAAACTATTATGAAAAAAAATTATCATCATTTGGTTGTTTTCAAGTGCATCCCAAAATGAAGCCGTGACGTTTGTACGGGCATTATACTAGTAGCATAAGCAATCCTTTGAAACTTGCATCATTTCAATTAAGATAAGTGAAAACTTGAAGTGAGATCTTGGATGGGGTAGCAGTGTTAACCTCAAGAGAATTTTAAGTTTTTAATACTTAAGGTGTATAATGATTGACTTTTTACTTTAAATTAGCACTGTTCATCCAAACGTTTAGAACGTTTACACACCATTTAAACACTACACACTAGTACATCGTTTCTATTTAGTCGATGTTTAGCCTATTTAAACGATTGTTTTGACTGTAATAATGGCAAAATTGTAAGTGATTGACCATTTATTATTTTGCAAGTAGGGTAACACTGCTTTAAAGTAATCTTAAAGGGGTCCGGAAAATATAGCCAGCAATGATCTCCGATTAAAGTAATATTCAAGAGTGAGGAAAATATAGCCACCAATGATCTCTGATACTTCTCAAGATGATTAAATTTTACTTATAGTTTTACTATCAATATAGACGTGTTAAACATTTAAAGTAACCCATCCAGCTTTCCATATGAAGCATGAAGATCTTGCATTGATGCCTGTTGGGGCTTTGCCCCTTTTTCAAGGTGCTCCAAAGGCGAAGCTCACTAGGATCAGGCACGAAGGCCTAACCTTCACGGCTAGAACCTTCGTACGATGAGGTGTGGAGGTTCGGGGAAGAACGGACTCTGGCTTGGCTTGATTCTGTGAGACACAGGTACACAAGGACCAACCTGGAGCGGAGGACCCCGGACGCCATGCGTGAATCCTTCGACCTCGAGATGGCGAAGGACCTCGAGAGGCGGGCGCTGATCCTTTGGCATCAGAGTGGCAGAGGATCAGGAGCCACTGGCGGAGGAACGACGAAGGCCTAGGCCACGTTAGGGCTTGGATGTCGGCACGATGACTTGTAAAATATTCTCGAGGGAGACTTACTCAAGTAGCCCTGTAGGTCGTTGCCTGGGAGGCAGAATATCCTAGAATATTCCGCCACCGTCATGGGGTGTTTTAGTGATAATTTATGGTCGGAAACTAAGAGCCCTATATAAAGGGATCGTAAATGCTCCTCTTGGGGACGGTTGGAAGCAATTTATTGAGACTCTCACTATTCTAGGGTTTGTAACCCTGCTTTGTCTACCTGGCAGTTGGGTTCCTGCGGCACCGAGCAGGAGATCCCGGCCCAATCACCATTGGCGTAGGTCGAGATCGCAATCAACAATGCCCGTGCCCACAGCCACGAGCAGGTTAACATCACTTGTTGAGTCACATAGAGCAAAAACATCTAAGGGCTTGTTTAGATGTACATGTATTTCTCTCAATCTTTATGTGTTGAAGTGAATTGGAATGGATTTAAACTAAGTTCTACTTCAATCTACTCTAACACTTCTAGTTTGATGTAGATATATATACATCTAAACAAGGCCTACATGTCCAGATCTTTGATGGCGAAACCACATGGATCAAATTTAATAGGAACACAATTCTATGGAGTAGATCCGAGCAAACTGTCATGGCTCGGCCCGCTATTGACTCCAGTTCACAAAACATTATTTCATTTTTTTAGAATCTCAAACTTTATTAATAACTGGTTTGAGAATAAAAAGTACATATGTCCTCCGGCGAACTGATAAACCAGACACTTCTACCAACTGCCTCGTACAAGGAGCCTCTCGTTAGCCTATGAGCATCGCCATTAGATATCCGACCTTCGTGGACAAACTGAACTAAAGTGAAACAGTCTTCTCATGTCTTGATCTTTTGAATTACATGGCCATAAGATCTAAAACCTTTGCCTCAAATATTTCTAACAATTGTGATATTATCATAAGCCACCCTGAATTTTTGTAGCATCAAATCGGATGCTAGCACTAGGCTCTCTCTACACACCACTGCCTTCATGATTTCAGGATCAGAAATACCTTCAGTTACCACAACCGAAGCCCCAACAAATATACGTGAGGAGTCCCTTGCCACTACCAAAGCTAAAGCCTTGCACTACCGGACTCAGGAGCTTTGCCGTGTGCCTCAGGCACACGGCAAAATGCCCAAAGCACACAGCAAAGCATTTGCCATGCGCTGCACACGACAAAGAGAGCACGGCACAGTAGCTAACGGTGAAGACCATCTTTGCCGTGCGCCAACCTCAGGGCACACGGCAAAACGTAATGCCGTGTGTCTTTTTGGCTCTCGGCACACAAAAGCAACGTAACGGTCGTGTGCACAGTAACGACCAGCTTTGCCGTGCGCCACGTCACAGGGCTCACGACAAAGTAATTATTTCCCAGGTGGCTGCCGTGTGCCTTAGGCTACAGCACACGGCAAACAAGCTCTTTGCCGTGTGCAACACACGGCCTCTATGGTCAATTTTTTTTTGCTTGTTTAGTTGCTTTGCCATCAAAACAAACAGATATATATCACAGATCACACATATACATTCATAAGCATCACAAATCACATATATATTATAAATACGACAAATCTATCACATAAACTCCATGTCCATCTCATGTAGGCCACAACCAACAAATAAACTCCATGAGCAACACATATAAACCCACAAGCATCACATAATGTCCGTAACCATTACAAGTCTCACTCCATGCGTCCCACATCATGAATCACACTCCACCTACCTCGGCCCACTCCATGCGTCCCACCCCGATCCTCCTTGTAGCCTAGGAGGTGGATCGTTTGACGCCACCGGTTAATTCTACACAAAGTTAAATATGTTGCATGTGTTAGACAAAGGTTATAATTAGAAGTGTTGTCTAACAACGGATATATGGACTTAACAAACATTATAAATAGAAGGCAACTCACAGGAGTGTTAACAGCAGGTTGTATAGGTTGGAATAACTCAGGTGGAGGAGGTTGACCTACAGCTGCTCCAATACTTTGCATGTACTGGAACATCGCGCTCATCCTCTGTTGAACAGCCTCCTGTTGAAAGGTCCTTGTTTGGTTTTGGTAATTGAGTGACAACTTAGGTGGACTAATAGTGTTTATGTGAGATACACAGGAGATTAGTCCACAGGTGATGATGTGATGATGGAGGAGCTCATTGCATATGAGACATGACATGGAGTCATGTGACCAAGGTGGAGAAGATCAAGATGAGGGTTGGCTTGATGGACCGGTTGCAAGAGTGAAGGGCAAGTCGGAGGCTTTGAAGCGAGGGACCGCGTGTGACGGTGAAGCTTGAGCAAGACTTGGCGCCGATGGACTGAGGCAACGGTGAAGAGCAAGTGAGGTCAAGATCGATGAACCAATACGGTCACATGATGATATGAAGTGGATCATATCATTTGGTGATTGGTTGGTGCATGTGTTGCATCAACATTGGAGGAGATGGAATGGAAAGCACAAGGCAAAGGTATAACCTAGGGCATTTCCATTTCACCGGTCATAGGTGTGTAGAGAAGTTTATGACCGGATTTAGGATAGATGGCCGTACTATCAAGAGGGGCAAACTTGTTTGCATATCGGTCATCTAGTGCCACTTGAGCGATCTAACTTATACGTGTTAGGATCGAGTGGCGTGGCAAGTTGAGAGGCTAACTCCTTTGGGAAAAAGTTTGTGAAAATGCTAACACACTTGCACATGGTGGTGTACACTTGGTGGTGTTGGCACATTTTCAAAGGAGGTGGAGTTCCTAGGGTTGAGAGGGGTGTGGGTTCCTCTCTCCCTCCCGCCGAGCTTGCGAGGCGGGATTCGGCGCTTTTGAGAAAATTAAGTGCATATTTTCTATTGCGCCGGTGGGATTTTTGGAGAAGTCGCGGGAGTGTTTCTCAGTAGGAAACACTCACCGGACGCTCTACGCGGAGGCACCGGACGCTGGCCTTTAGCGTCCGGTGTGCTGTCGGGTGCAGCAGAGTGCACCGGACGCACCGGAGTGAGTCCGGTGCTCAGCGTCCGGTGTGCGGGCGGTTTGGCGACCCTCTCTGCACATGAGTCCGGTGAGCTCCGGACGCTCTGGGTGCGTCCGGTGGCTTGCGTCCGGTGACCCTGCGAGTTTGGCGACCCTCTCTGCGCATGAGTCCGGTGAGCACCGGACGCTCAGGGTGCGTCCGGTGGCTTGCGTCCGGTGACCCTGCGAGTTTGCGGAGCTCTCCGCGCACGGGTCCGGTGTGGACTAGTTGAGCGTCCGGTGGTGCCGTGTCAGGCGCGCGTGCGCAGTAGCCGTTGGCGGCAACGGTCGAGTTCAAACGGCTAGTGACACGTGGCTGACGCCTGAGCACCGGACGCTGGGGGTTGAGCGTCCGGTGGCTCCCTGTGAGCGTCCGGTGCCCACGTGTTTTGCCCAGTGAAGGGGCAACGACTAGTTTAGCCCTTGGGGCTATAAATAGAAGTGGTGGCCGGCCTTGGCCGGTGCTGAGCACCCTTGGGACTTAGTGTCCATACTTGGGGAGTGCTAGGAAAGCCTCGAACTCACTTGTGCTTGCAAGAGTGCGAATCAATAGCGAGTGAGTGATTCTAGTGCGTTGCATTAAGAGATTGCATCGAGTGGCACTAGGTGTTCGTGTTGTAAGCCAGGTGTGCTTGTTACTCTTGGAGGTTGCCACCTCCTAGACGGCTTGGTGGCTTGTGACTCCGTGGAAGCACGCAAGGAGATTGTGCGGTGCTCCGGAGAAGAGATTGTGAGGGGTACGGTGCTCACCCCGCGGGGATCGCGAAGAGCAACTCTATTGGATCGTGTGTGTCATTGAGCTACCTCACTTGTGGGTAGGTTCTTGCGGTGTCCTAGTGGGGACGAGGTTTGTGTAACACCTCTTAGCCGCCGAACCACCAAGTGTTGGTCGACACAACGGGGACGTAGCTTGGTGGCAACCAAGTGAACCTCGGGAGAAAATCATCGTGTCAACTTTGTTCTTCCCGCTGGTTTGCAAGTCCCTAACACAAGCTTGTTTTTACATTCATATATTTGTGCTTGTGTAGTTGCTCTTGTAACTAGTTAGCTTGTGTAGCTTGCTAGTTACCTTCTTGCTTGTGTAGCTAGAAGTAGTTTCCTTGCGTGACTAATTTGGTTTGTGTAACCTTGTTAGTCACTTTGCTTAGTTTGTGTAGCTAAGTAAGTTGCGCTCTCTAATTTGACATTAGTTGCCTTGTTATTGAGTTTGCTAGTGAGCTTAGGCTTTGTGCGCTTTGCCTCACTAGTTTGTGTAGGAGCTCCCCCAGTTTGCAAAGTACTAGTTGCATAGGTTTGTGTGACCTTGCTCCTAGATTTGTTTAGGTGAGCTCTTGCTAAGGTAGCACCTTGCTTGCTTGTTTAGGATCTTTTCAAGGTGCTAGAGAACTTAGATAGAGGGGCGTAGTCTTGGCTAGACCGATAGTTTTAAATCCACATTTGTTTCGGTTAGCCGACGCGATAAGTTTTAGAAAGGACTATTCACCCCCCCTCTAGTCCGCCATCTCGACCCTTCACCTGTTCTGCCTCCTGCCTAAGTCTTTGTTCCTCCCTTAGCCTCTCTGATTCGGCCAACCGCTCCTATAAAATTGACAGCAATGTTACAATGCAAAGCAAACGTATGTCGAAATCACTGAACGGCGAATAAAACAGAAATTACCTGGAGAGATGCCACAATGCTCATCGTACTGTTCAGCCGTTGGCGTATGGGCGCGCTCGAGCTTGTGCTCGTTGCTCAGATCTGGGCTAGGCTGGGAACAGTTCTGGAATCCAAGCTGCCGTCGCCAATCATGTACCGGCCACGAACCTTCCCTCCTCCCGCCCTCATGACGACTTCTCCATCAATGTCATGGGCGGCGAGATCGTAGTCCGGCCCATATACCTCCTTTGCCGTCTCTTTGTACTGAGTGAGGCGTGTATGGATGGAGGGGTTGCTGTACGACGAGGCCGGAGCATCTGGGTTATAGGGAACGGCCATCTTGTACTTGTCCTGGTGCCCCATCGCGTATGCCTGGAAGGTGGAGACTTCCTGACCATCATGTGCCTGTGACTGCAAAAGAAACAACAGTATGATTAGAAATTATGCCAAATTGAGCATTATACGAGAAAATTGGATTTAGCTTACCCATCTAGCTCTGTATCCATCAAGGCTAAGATTGCCTTGATGGTGTGTTGGACCTTGCATCAAGGCGCGCCGCTCCCTACCAGCACTGTGTGACCCTGTCCACTCACGAGTGAACCACCTGTCCACAATTAGCTCCCAGCAACGGACATTCGCATAGCACCACCACGGAGGAACCTACACAACATCAAGCATGTGACATATAAGAAGATCATATTAAGGTTAATTAATCTTAGGAAAGAAAATATTATTAGTGTTGCATATTTACCTTCATGAATTCTTCCTTGGTCAGCATCATGGTTCTGGCCACAGTTTTGGTCACCTTTCGAGAAAGGTACTGGGCGTTGTATGTCATGATGGACTGGACACGACACTCGTAGTGCATGTCCAGTACGAGGTTGTGGCATGCATTGAAAGCCACTTGGGGAGCGCCATCCTCATATCCAGGCTCGCATATGAAGAAATCCTGCATAGAGACACGATATGTCAAATAATTATTATTTGAAGAATGTGCAGTGAATGCGATGTATTGAGCAACGTAGGATTATGCAAAGACTTACCCATAGCTCCGTGCACACTCGCACTTCCTTGTTGTCAAAGACCCTGCCCCTGCGATCCTCTATGTCGCGGGCGGAGGTGTAGTGCGCAAACGTGTAGGCTGGCTCCATTTTTCCGGCATGTTGAACAATGCCAGGAAAGTGGCACCTGCACAAAATCCCCAGAATGCCATTGGGCTGGCGAGTATGGTAACCGCCTTGCACAATGATGAAAGTCCTGCACAACTGATGAAGAGTAATTATTAGTTGACTACAATAAATAATAAAGTAGGAATAACAGGTAAAATTAGTTACCTTTCGCCACTCGGACGAATCACCAGAAGTCTCTCATTAGGCATCCCTCGCTTCGGGAGACGCGAGGGACCTCTCAAGTAGACAACCGGCTGACCAGAAGAGGGGCCTCCCTCCGCCGAACCAGAAGCGGTGCCCCCTGCCTCCTCCCCCTCCTCCTCACCGTCCTCGTCCCCCTCGTCCTCATCGTCCCCCGCCTCCTCCTGCTGCTCCTCCAGCACCTCCTGCTGCTGCTCCTCCTCATCCTCGTCCATGTCCTCCTCCTGAGGCGGTGGCGACGGTGGTGTGGTAGGCTCACGACCCCGCCGTCCTCGTCCCCCTCGACCTCGTCGTCCTCCTCCTCCTCCTCCTACTCCTCCCTTACCTTTGCCTCCACCCGTTACCAACCCTTTAGCTTTCGAGGCCGTTTGTTTGTACACCGCCTGTAACTTTCTGATACCGGCCACCATCTTTATTCTCGCACCTACAAAATGAGTCCAAAAAAACGGTTAGAAATAGATGCAACATAAATAAGACATAATTATAAATAGATGCAAAGTAAATAAAACAATATTAGAAGGTAATGTAGCATTACATGTATTAGAAATATTCTTCATGATCCGGATTAGTTGGATCATAAGATGGGTCATCACTATCATACATGTCGATAAGATCCGCTCCGTCCGAAGGAGGAATGTTGGCATAATTGACATCGCCTATATGTAATCGCCGAAGTAATTCCATGTCCTTTGCATTTTCAACCTCATCTCCATCGTCGCCTTCAACAACTCTTTCATAATCTACTTCCATTCCGACTGGCTCAGTTAAGTCTATTGCAAAAGTCCCTTCTAGCCCCTCTTCTTGAAAGAACTCTCCGGCATATGTGTTAGGGTTAAAGATGTAGTAATCATCGTTTGGCATAGGTAGTTTACCGTGTGGTGATAGCTTGTTCACAACATACCAACCTTTAAGATTCTCTTTGGTTTGGCATGGGTATGGAAGATAATAAACTTGTGTGGCCTGTTGAGCATGGTATAGACATCTTCTCCTGCTAACTCACAATCCTGTCGAATTTCAACTAGACCAAGATTAGGTGTCTTTCTCGTTACTGTAGGATCAAACCAATGGCATTTGAATATGATGGGATTAAGAGGTTTGCAGCCATAGAACGACAGTTCGTATATTTCTTCAATTCTTCCATAGTAATCCACCCCATCATCTCCGTGCGTGAAAACTCCACTATTTGTGGTTGTTCGATTGGGCTGACGTTGCTCGTGTCTTGTTGTGTGAAATCGATAGCCATTGACATCATAACCGGAAAATGTCCTGACTCTATATGCAAAACCATCGGCAACCTGTCTCAACTCGGCACTCATGTTTTCATCATTTTGGCCTTGCAAGCTCGGGCCAGATAGTTAGTTATATGATTCGCACGTACGATCCAATTGAAATATGAAACTAAATTGGACAATACCTTATGTTTGAACCACGAAATGAAATCGGGCATTCCACTTCCTGCTCCCTTTTTAAGAAGGGTCTCAGATTCCTGAGGGCTAGGATCCCTAGATAGATGCCAGAATTCTTGAAGAAATTCCCTATACCAATGAGGAACAAGGGGGTTCAGGGCAAAATATTGACTATTTGAGAACAAATTTGTTGAGAATAGTGACTTACCCTATGTATGGCTGCACTTCTGTAAGGTTGGACAATACATATAACATGATAATGCACCACTCATCAGATTTCAAGGTCTTCTGGGTCCAATCACTTGCACTTTCGAGTTGCCCGTGGAAAAGGCTGAGATTGGATTCATTTTCGCCAACATTATAACGAAGCGGACGATTATGTACGCTAGGAAGGTTGTCACCATAGTATTTTGTTGTGAAGTTTGACACCTCCTCTAGAATCGATGCCTCTGCGATGGAAGCTTCAATCTTGCATTTATTTCTACATTTCTTTCTAACAACCTTTAGGGTTCTCTCAACGAAATAGCACCAACGAAACTGCATAGGTCCCCCCATCTGTGCCTCATACGGGAGATGCAAAATCAAATGTTGCATCGGATTGAAGAAGCCTGGTGGGAAGATCTTCTCCAACTTACAGAGCAACACAGGTGCCATCTTTTCCATGTCTTTAACCACGAACTGAGATAACTCCTTAGCACAAAGCCGTCGGAAGAAATTGCTTAATTCTGCAAGCACTTGCCACACATGATCTGGGATATAGCCTCGTACCATCACCGGAAGAAGCTGTTCAATCCAGATGTGGTAGTCATGACTCTTAAGCCCATTGATTCGCATAGTAGACAAGTTCACTCCCCTTCTCAGATTCGCTGCATACCCATCAGGAAACATTAACTTTTGGAACCATTCCAGTACTTCTCTCCTTTGAGACCTGGTCAACATGTAATCGGCTGAAGGTCGTCTCCAATTCTTGCCTGCTCTAGGAAGCCGCATTTCTTGATTTGGTCTATTGCATAATGTTGCCAAATCGATTCTAGCCTTCACGTTATCTTTTGACTTATCCTGGATGTCCATGATTGTTCCCCAGAGTGCCTCGGCGATATTCTTTTCAGTGTGCATTACATCAATGTTATGTGGAAGTAGCAGGTCCTGGTAATAAGGGAGCCTCTCTAAGCCTGACTTATGTGTCCATGCATGTTTATGACCATATCCTATGAAACCACCATCTTCACTGACCTCAAGAGCACCTATCTGAGCATGGACCTCAGCACCCGTCATCATCGCCGGTGGCGGGTCTGTAACTACAACATCTTTCGTAAAGTTCTTGATGTCTTGTCTAAATGCATGTTCAATTGGGAGGAATTGTCGATGTTTATCAAATGAAGAATATTTGCCTCCCTTCTTCAACCAAATGAACTGAACGTTTGTCTTGCATATTGGACATGGAAACTTCCCATGAACACACCAGCTGCAGAAAATCCCATACGCCAAGAAGTCATGCAGGGAGTAGTGGTACCAAATATGCATTGTGAAGTTGGTTTTTGTAGCTCGGTCATATGTCAACACCCCTTCATCCCTAGATTTGACCAATTCATCGATCAGAGGCGCCATATACACACCCATATTATTGCCCGGATGACCAGGAATTATCAAAGACAAAAATATGTTCTGTGCTTGAAAGCATACACCAGGGGGAAGATTGAGTGGTATAACAAACACGGGCCAACAAGTGTATGGGGCAGCCATCATTCCATAAGGATTGAAACCATCTGTTGCAAAGGCAACACGTACATTACGAGCCTCTAGAGCTTTCTCAGGATGAATACTATCAAAATAGATCCATGCTTCACCATCCGAAGGATGTACCATCTTATCAGGACTGTATCGACATCCATGTTTATGCCATGTCATATGTTTCGCAAACTCCTCGGTCATGTATAACCGTTGAATCCTTGGTATGACGAGAAGGTACCGTAGGATTTTCACGGGAATCGAAAGCTACTCTATACGACCATCCGCATGGTGTTGCTCCACAAACCTAGAGGACCCACACTTTGGACAGTGTGTTGCTTCAACATGTTCTTCTCTAAATAAGACGCACCCATGCTCACTGTTGACACTTGCTAACACCACTTGAATACTAGGTTGTCATCCCCAACATGGCACTAGAGTGTACTATGGTATTTATACGCACACAGATAATCCGCAAGCGCACGGATACCGTTGAAGCTTTTACCCGGTTAAAGGTTTTATCGTATCCACAGGGAAACAGGAGAACCAACTACGCTCTAACTTAACCAGGATAGATAGGTAAGTGTAAATAGGAAAGATGGTAGAATCGAATAAGAACAATATTAAAGGTAAGATAACAGTGAGTGATAATATGGGAATAGAGAATAGAGCAATTCTAGTATATGGGCGATGGTAGCAGAATAGAGAAGATAACTATGGTTTCTCTACTTCAAAGGGGTATGTCTATGTCTAGGACGAACCACGTGATAAGAGTACACCACAAAGGATGCTTATCCTTAGGCCGATAAACCCTACCCGTCCTGCTAACGAGAGGTGGACTACAGAGGACCAACGTAACTGTCACCTACGCGGCCTACCACACGATCCAGCTAGACAGGGGATATCCACAAGTAATCTAGATCTAAGCACCTCGCTTACACCTATACTACAACTCTCACCTATAGAGTCCTATAGATTAGAATACTCAAAAGAGTTGTGAACCAGAACATACATAATTAGTAATTGCATAATGAATTAGAAGTAGATTACCAGAGTCATCCCATGAGCAAGCTTGATTAGAGCTTGATCATGACGAAGTACAACCGGAGGAAGAACCGACAGGCCGGCCTCTCCTCTAATCCTCCTTCGCTCTCCATCTTGCTACTATCTAGATCTACTCTAGTTTAGAGAAGAGAGGAGAGCTCTCATCTCTAAACCCTATCTTTTGTCCTGTCTATGAATAATGAATAATGATCAAGGGGTGCCTCCTCCAGGGGCCAGGGGGTCTGGTTATATAGTCCCCTCAAGTGAACCTGGGCCGTCGGATCAAACCGACATTGATTGAACGGTTA
The DNA here is from genome assembly GCF_000003195.3 of Sorghum bicolor. Taxonomy (NCBI): domain Eukaryota; kingdom Viridiplantae; phylum Streptophyta; class Magnoliopsida; order Poales; family Poaceae; genus Sorghum; species Sorghum bicolor. Next base: position 55,428,565 of record NC_012874.2, read on the forward strand.
TTCTTGATCCTTTAGGTCGGTGGAGATCTCCCGAGAGAAAGAGTCCTGATTGGGCTCCAAGTCAGGGCGGGCGCCCAGGGAAGGAGGGCGGGCGCCCTGCCTCTGGCCCCGTTCGGCCTCCGCTTCCTTCCCGTGGCTTCTGGAGTCTTCTAGATGTAAGATAATTGCGCGGCACGTTAATATCTCTATGTAATCCCAACGTGTGGGCCTTTCTTCTGTATTTCCTGATAACCCCCTGCAGAAATAGACAAACACCAAAACTCGTGGAATTCTGTCAGATAAAACCCTAAGTCTAGATGTTGATTTCATTTGGATCCTTTTCTTTGTTTATTTGATAATTAAATTTGATACTTAAGGACCGTCAACAAACTCCCCCAAGCTTACCTCTTGCTCGTCCCTGAGCAAGGATAGACTTAGCAATGGATCAGAAGTTGTTGCAATATCTTAAAAATTTGACGGTACACATGCTTTTAAATAAGATCTCATCTCTGAGTTAGAGTAAACTGTCAAGAACTAAAACTTACTTACTTTACCTTTCACCATGGGACTTGTAACCGTCACTTCTGTCTTGAGTAGTTAAAAGATAGAACAGTCTAGCCAAGTGCCATGTCTCTTATTCTTGATCAGCTATAGCTCTGGAGTTTTTGCAGATTTTCAAATAAAACTCAGAGATTCCTTGTATGACTCTCTAAATCTCTCTTTTGTGGTATTTCTGGATCCTTACCAAGGCAGTGATGGTATATGCCTTCTCTCAAGATATGTGGTATTTGTGGCATAAGACATAGTGACATTGCCTTCTTTCTCACCCTACTCTAATAAGGCTTTAATATCTGGAGCTCATAGGTGGGAGATAAAGTATACATACTTACAAGACATTTATTGTACAGTCAAACCATGGATCCAGAAAAACAAGTCAATAAGTCAAATCAAGATGTGCATGTGTGGCGAATGAATGGTGTATGGTGATGATGGTAATAACAATGGTGAAAGTCTAATTCTACTTTTGCTCTTTTGAGGGGATACATACCTTCCTTGCTTTTTGAAACTTTATGAGGAGAATGAGATGCTCTATCTTTTCTTTTTCTTTTCTCTCAGATGGGTATCCTGTACCCCTAATTCTACTGTCGGACACTTGTCCATTTTTACCTCTCGTCTCACTCTTTTTCTTTTCTTTCAAGGTTCCGGGCACTTGACCCTTTTTATTTCCTCATATATTTTTTCTCTCCCTTTTTTTAGAGCACTCATCTCATGAGATAATATAGCAAGTGGTAGTAACAAGATAACTTGAGCATTTATTTCACAAGAAAAAACAGAAATATTTTTGGTTATTCTCTCCCGGATTAGGAGTAGAATATTTTTGGGTGGTTCTGGAGATGGAAATGAGTGGATATATGTGGATGGTACTTCCGGAGTAGAAGTAGCATATATGAGTGAATGTGCAAGTGAAATCTTGACTTAACCACATGACAAGCTCCTAAGGGTCTACACAGCTTGACCACACTCAATGCTCATAAGCAGTAAATAGTAAATGTGTGTCTCAAAGTCTAGCAAGCATGTATATATGGCTGTGGTAGGAATTTAAACTTTCATCATACAGGAACTCATCATGCAATATTTTAAAGATTTTTCAAAGATAAAATTCTCCAGAATTCTAGCATCTCTAGGAACAGATAAACAGCAGCTCAACCTTCCCATATCATATCCGTTAACAACTTAGATTTCACATCAAGTTTTTATCCCACAAGTTTAGATCTAGAGCAAGCTTTAAATTATAACAGTTATGTCTAAACTTGAGAGAGAACTTCAAATTTGCAAATTAGGCAGAGCAACTATTCATCATATCCATGCTAGAGTTTTATTATTAAGATTCAGATTAGCATCACCACTTTATTTATTTATTAAACACACTAAGCAAAAGATATATATAAGCAAAAAATCTTTATTTGGTTTTTCATAGTTTATGTATTTTAATATTCTAATATAATATAAGTATAAAGATAGGTAGAAATACTTAGCGAGATAAATGGGGGTGCTCTCCCCCAAGTTGAATTTTGACGTAATTTCTCTTGATGTAGCTAGCAGGTGGCAGAGGTGTATTTGAAAGTCAACAACATTCTGAAAGTGATTAGAATGTCCTCCGTCTGCTAGTCTTCTTGATTCTTAAATTCTGTGGAGCTCAAATAGACAACAAAGCTTGTGGAACTAATTAAGTGTTAGCATAAATATCTAGCCTTCATCATGATGAGCTTCCTCAATAAATATTACTCCCTGTTTTTATATTTTTATTTTATAAAGCAGAAAAGAAATATTTATTTTATTTTTATGCCACCACAGTGAAGGTACTTATGGGTTTTATGCCACTCGTATACTCACATGGGGCTTAGTATTTTTTTTAACATTTTTATTTTCTTTTCAAGATAGCATGATTAACTAATAATCTATTTAAGGAAAGTAAATAATTAAAGGGAAAGGGGAATGCAGAAAGGATAAATATGGATAACTACTGATCTTACCTTTCGGCGAGGGTTCAATGTTTTAAGTCTTCTTAACAAGACTTCTCACCGTTTTCATTCTTCAGGTGTGTCATTTGATTCAGGTGCGGACCTTGACGTCTGCACCTCTTGATACGGTGTCACCCATGTTCTTCGTTTGCCCAGCAGTTCGAAGTGCGGCGTTGGCAGTAACCTGCTCAGTGTGTTTGTGCTCATAGATCCAGGTCCTTCACTTGGTAGAGTCTGAGAGTTATAAAACTCCTCCGTGTTTTGCTCAAAGTGTACCTGCTCATAGCGACAAGGCAGAGATCAAGTGCATGGGTCCTGTTGGTGGAAAACACCAACAGAACCAAAAGTATATTTGTTCTTCTCTAACCCTAAGCATAGTGAGCAAGACAAAGTTGATGGATGAAAAGTTCATGAGTGTAGCACTTATAACATTTGTCAGATCAGATCGCTCAACCTTATGGAAAGATAATCTATCTATGTATATGTCTTTTTCTTTATATCTCTCAATGATTGAATGTGTAACATTTTAGCTCATATGATTAGGAGTGTGGGATCATGGAGGTAGTACTAAGAACAAGGATTAAAGGACTAAACATGTTGAATCAGTTGGGTTGGTTAATCTAGAGTTGTAAATCATACATGTTTGTCTCTTTTATTTATATGAACGCCATAACCAAGGAGAAGCTTATAAAAGTGATAAGTACCTTAAGATGTTACCTTGCTTGAAGAGTGATGGTACAGTATCACCTTGTGGAAGCTTTCCTTTCTTAGCGGTTGTGCATCGTGTTTGTGGCACCCTCCATGGATCATCTCTCTATGATGAATGAGCTATGTCCTTCTTGTGCAAATTGTTAAACTTCATGTGTCACTCTCTTCGTCTCTGATGTGAGTTTATCTCAGGACTTCCCAAATCGATATTGAAAGTTTTTCTGCAGGGGTTAGTCCGACAAAAATATACCAATGTCTACACAAGTAGTTTTTAGTTCAATAACCGAACTAGACTCCATGTCTAATCAGATTAAGGAAGGCTATTTAACCTAAGCACCATGCTTAATTTAAAAGCCAATAGAAGTATGTGCAGTACATCCAAACTAACACTTACTAGTAAATAGACAAAGGTAGCATAACAACATTTATAGAGATCTACTCAAGTGGAGATGAAGTAGTGTGATTAGTATTTAACAAATTGAGCATGTCTTAAAGGTAGGGACAACCAACATAGCAACATGGCAAAGGATGTTTTTATGTAAAGTACTCCCCCAAGCTTGAATTTTGCAGAATTCAAGTTTGGATGAATTTAATTCAGTGTTGCATGATGATTGGTTGGACATACCTTGTACTTGTTTGTCATTCATCTGATCTTCTTGTTCCAATCCTGGAAAGGTTAGTGACAAGAATACCCGAAGGAATATTTTTACAATTATCCTTATATGCTCAATACACAAGGTAATGTTGCAAATAATTAAAAGCTCATGTTATGATCTGATCAGTGCTTATTTTAAGACACTAAGCTTGTCTTTGGGAAACCATCAATTTATGTCGGCGAAGTGGTTTCCCTTCCAACGCTGACCTATATCAAGATCAACTCAACGAGATCTGCAATATTTATTATAGACATATGCATCGACAACCGCCCTTTTAAAGTTTTTATAAATAGAAAGGAAGAGGGGGTTGGAGATCTCAAATGTGGTGATGTTGGAGAGACCAATAGATTGGGAAGATGTTGCATATGAGCATGGAGTAAATGAAGTGACTATGAAATAAATTCCATACTCATTAATATTATCTTCGTCTCCAATCTGAATGTTCGGAGTCTCTCCTAGATTGGTCTCATTTATGTCCTCTTCATAGTTGGATGAATCCCATCTTCAAAGGGAGTCAAGAACTCACCATTTGAAATTGAGCCCAAGTCAGAATCCATTAAGGCTTCTTCCTTATCCATCCATTCTACACATTCTAGCCATTTAGAACTTGTGATCAGGAAAGGGGAGGTGTTAGGATTTTCTATATGGTTTAGCTCTCCTTCACTTGATATGTCATCCTCGACTTCTTCATAACACGAACCAGGACATTCTCTAAGAGAACCATTATTGCGAGGATTTGAATTATCCCTGCTTGAAGGTCTCTTATGGAACCAGAAGTCTAAACCATCAGCATCTGAAAGATTTAAGGTCGGAATTCCTTCCTCACTTGGAGAATTTTGGGGTATTGATGGTTTAGGATCGATAGCTAAAGTTTGGAATTGAAGTGGTTGTGATCTAGCTATCAAAACTTCTTCTTCTTGTCTAGGAACAGGTTCTTTCTCTTTCTCAGGGATATAAAAGCTAGGAGACTTTCCGCTCAATGAATCAATTAAATCCCTAGCTTCGCTAGCAGGTAGGTGATAGAAGGATCCTCTAGAGGCTGTATTCAAGGTTTGCTTATTTTTCCCACTAAGGCCCTCAAAAAAGTGAATTAGAAGAACTTCTTCTGGAATAGAAAGCTTTGGGCCAGTGAGAGTAAGGTTAATAAAGCAGTCCCATGATTTGCCAAGAGATTCTTCTTCCAGTTGTCTAAAAGAAATAATCTCACGCCGAAGTTCCGCCACTTTAGAGATTGGGAAATATTTTAAAACAAAACTATTATGTAACTCCTTCCAACCTCCATGAACACTCCCTACTTTGAGTTTGTACCAATGTCTAGCTTTTCCTATTAAAGAGAACGGAAAGAGCTTCCATTTGAGGGTCTCATCGGACATTCCTTCTATGCGAAGGAGGTCACAGACTCGATAAAACTCTCTTAGGTGTGTGTATGGGTTTTCCTCACCTTCTCCTGAGAAAGGTTGTTTTTGAACAAATTCTATGTATTCGGGGTCTATCTCAAAACTAGATGCTATGATAGGCTTTGAAGATTTTGGTGGTTCGAGATGTGTGCCCGTAGGTCTATGAAATTCATAGATAGACATGTTTGAATTCATGATAGACCAGAGATCAAGGATTAGATAAGAAGAAAGATTAGCAGAGATGAGGCAAAGGATAAAAGGATATATATATATTTTTTTTATTTTTTTAGAAAACGATTAAGCTAGTTCGTAGTCAACTCAGCAACCGTTTCCCCGACAACGGCGCCAAAAATGCTTGTTGACACTTGCTAACACCACTTGAATACTAGGTTGTCATCCCCAGCATGGCACTAGAGTGTATTATGGTATTTATACGCACACAGATAATCCGCAAGCGCACGGATACCGTTGAAGCTTTTACCCGGTTAAAGGTTTTATCGTATCCACAGGGAAACGGGAGAACCAACTACGCTCTAACTTAACCAGGATAGATAGGTAAGTGTAAATAGGAAAGATGGTAGAATCGAATAAGTGTTGACGGTTCTTAAGTATTAATTTTAATTATCAAATAAACAAGAGAAAGGACCCATATGCAACCAACACCTAGAATTAGGGTTTGATCTGACAGAATTCCACGAGTTTTGTTGTTTATCTGTTTCTGTAGGGGGTTATCAGGAAATAAGGAAGAAAGGCCCACATGTCGAGATTACATAGAGATAACAACGCACCGCATGATTTTCTACCATCTAGAAGACTCCAGAAGCCACGGGAAGAAGACGGAGGCCGAAAGGGTCCAGGCCCAGGGCGCCCGCCCTGGTGACCTGGGCGCCCGCCCCCCTTTGGATTGCTTTCGGGACTCTCTTCGCATGGGATATTCCACCGACCTATTGGATCAAGAAAAACATAGTACCACCTCGCCTACCGACCCAAAAACGCATAGAAGGGAAGGACTATATAAGGAGACCCCCCTGGCCCCTGGAGAAGACATGAAGAAATTATCATAGAGATTGAGGGGTGCCCTCGAAGGAAAACCTCTTCTCTAATTAATATTTCTTTTTAGGCTTAGCAACCAATGTAAGGTAGAAATAGATCTTCTAGTTTCTACTAGATTGAGAGAGATAGAGTGGAGGTGTAGATTGGAGGAAGCCCGGCCTGTCGGTGTCTACTCCAAGCTTGTACCTGCGGGATCAAGTTCTCCTAACCCGAAGCTTGCTTCTAGGATTCTTCAGTATTTCGACTTCTAAATTCTAGTAAGTTCTTGTTTTATTGTTCTTATGGTTTATGAGTTTACTTTAATCTCTTCGCGTAGAGTTTAGAGTAATCATTGCTGGCGTAAATGTGGTGTTTAGGCTGGGGTACTCATAGATATTCCCTGACTAGCTGGACCGTGGTAGTAGTGAGGAACGTGACAATTCCGAGTTACCTTTGTAGATCACATCTCGTTAGCAGGAAGGATAGGGTTTATAGGTGCGGGTCGAACATCCTTTGTGGTGTCTAGATTCCGTTAGCCTCCCCATTAGAACAATAGATCATCCTTACCAAGGTTAGAAGGAGACTACAGTTGCAGTCTTCTCTATTTATCACTCACATCGAAAGACATTCTTTGTGCCTAAAGGTTAGTAGTAATAGACCGGTTAGTCAGATGCACTCTTTCTCCTACTGGTAAAAAAATAAATACGATACTTTGGATAACATCCCGGGTGAAGTGCTCACCGATATCCGTGCGCTTGCGGATCAATTCCTTATTGCGTTCCCAAATATCAACAAGCATTTCTGGCGCCGTTGCCGGGGAGAAATACGGTTGCTGAGATAACCTGAGTCTTACTATTAGCTTGTATCTATACTTTTATCTTTTCTTATCTTTTATATTCTTTATTTATTTTCTTTACTCTTACCTTATGGAAAACCAAAATTCTAAATCGATCCATGAGTCTGCAATCCCTTCAGCAACTGACCTTTTACCATGGGAATGATCACAGCCTATCCAAACATCCCAGTATAAGTTAAGTTCTGGGTTGATTGCCATGATTCAAAACCTATCTTTTTTGGGAAAGGAAGACGAAAACCCTTACCTTCATATTAGAGATTTTGAGCAAACATGTGATTGTCTTTGCATTGAAGGCATTTCTGATAAAACTTTACGTTGGAAGCTTTTTCCTTTTTCCTTAAGGGGAGAAGCTAGACAATGGTACAGTCAGAAGGTAAGTCAACAACAAGGTGAATGGGGAGTTTTACGAGCCAACTTTTGTCTAGATTTCTATTCCCTTGACCGTATAGCCGACCTTAGACTCGAAGTCCTATCTTTTAAACAAAAAGATAATGAAACTTTGGGAAAATCCTAGAAACGTTTTTCTGATCTTTTAGAATCTGGTCCAAACCTTAATCTTGAAGACCCTGTTCTTTTATTCCACTTTTTTCGAGGTCTTCATAAAAATCACAAACAAATGCTACACACAATGTCTAGAGGTTCTTTCTTTCGCATCCCTGCTGATGAAGCTAGAGTGATCCTAGATAGAATCCTAGAAGCTGAGATGGATAATACCCTTCATGATGAAACCTACGAAGCCGAAGTAGACACTCTGCCAAATTCTTCAGCTACTTTAGCTATCCCAAGTTCTGAGCCACAAGAGGAAGAAATTCCACCACCGAACTTCATGCTGGATATAGAATCCGATCTTTTTGCCGATTTTGGAAATATTTCAAACTACCATTCTATTGACAAACCCCAAAACGGTCAGTTTAGCATTTATTTACCAAGTGAATATCAATTGAGAGAGTTTATCTCAGTAATGAGTAGCGAATGGTTGGAGGAATCAGAGCTTTCCTCTGATGTGATCCGTTTGGACACACCCTCTATAACTATACGCTGTGCTTATGATTCTGATCGATTTAATGCTCTTTATAATCCTGTTGTGGGGATCAACATCATGTCTGAATCTTTTGCACTTAAACTATTTAAAAATCTTGTCTTAACCCCCACAACATAGGTCATAAAGGAATCTTCGGGACGGTTAGTCCCCAGTCTTGGAATTATTAATGTCCTACCTCTTACGGTAGAAGGCTCCATGGTTCATTTGAACTTCTATATCTTTGATACATGGGACTTCGACCTATTGATAGGACAACCTTTTAGAAGACTTCTTTATGAAGGTCATACTGGAAAGCTACACATTTCTTTTGGAAAAACTTTTAAATTCCCGATAACAATTTCACATTCCTTAAACAATAAGGCCGAGTCATATCTTTTGCCTGATCCTATGGAGGAGGTAAAGGCTGCATCTCTAGAGCTTTTAGATGAACCAGACTTAGAAGATGAAACTCCTTTCTTCACTGAAGAAGAAGACGAACCTTCTGAGCCTGAACCCTTAGATGAGTTTGCAGAAACACCTAGACCTCCCATAGAGCTTAAAACTTTACCACCCGGTCTTACCTATGCTTTCCTAAATAATAATCCAGAGTTCCCTGTAATCATTAGCGATAAACTCACTCAGGATCAAACTCTGCGATTAATGACCATTCTTGAGAAACATCACTCAGTTTTTGGCTACTCACTTCAAGATCTTACAGGAATCAGTCCTATGATTTGTACCCATCGTATTCCAACAGATCCCTCTGTTACACCCTCTCGAGAACCCCAACGTAGACTTAACAACACTATGAGAGAGGTAGTTAAAAAGGAAGTTATAAAGTTGCTGCATGCAGGGATTATATATCCTGTGCCGCACTGTGAGTGGGTAAGCCCAGTGCAAGTTGTGCCTAAAAAGGGAGGCATGACTGTTATTATGAATGAAAAGAACGAGCTAATTCCGCAACGCACCGTCACAGGATGGCAGATGTGCATAGACTATAGAAAACTAAACAAAGCCACGAAAAAGGATCACTTTCCTTTGCCTTTCATAGATGAGATACTAGAGCGGTTAGCAAACCATTCATTCTTCTGTTTCTTAGATGGATATTCAGGGTATCACCAAATCCCGATCCATCCCGATGACCAAAGCAAAACCACTTTTACATGCCCATATGGAACTTATGTTTACCGTAGAATGTCTTTTGGGTTATGTAATGCACCAGCTTCTTTTCAAAGATGCATGATGTCTATATTTTCGGATATGATTGAAGAGATTATGGAAGTTTTCATGGATGATTTCTCTGTTTATGGAAAAACTTTTGATAGTTGTCTTGAAAACTTAGACAAGGTTTTGCAAAGATGTGAAGAAAAGCACTTAGTCCTTAATTGGGAAAAATGTCATTTTATGGTTAGAGAAGGAATAGTGCTGGGACACTTAGTGTCTGAAAGAGGTATTGAGGTAGATAAAGCTAAAATTGAAGTAATTGAACAACTACCTCCACCTGTGAATATAAAAGGAATTCGAAGCTTTCTTGGCCATGCTGGTTTTTATCGTAGATTCATAAAAGATTTTTCATTTATTGCTAGACCACTTACTCTTTTGCTAGCCAAGGATGTTCCTTTCGAATTTGATGATGCATGTCTAACATCTTTCAATTTATTAAAGAAAGCACTCATCTCTGCACCAATCATTCAACCCCCTGATTGGCCGTTGCCTTTTAAAATTATGTGTGATGCTAGTGATTATGCTGTGGGGGCAGTATTGGGACAAACTAAAGATAAGAAGTATCATGCAATTGCTTATGCCAGTAAAACTTTGACAGGAGCTCAACTTAATTATGCAACCACTGAAAAAGAGCTTCTGGCTGTTGTCTTTGCCATGGATAAATTTAGATCTTATTTAGTTGGAGCTAAAATAATTGTTTACACTGATCATGCTGCACTAAAATATTTGCTCACTAAAAAAGATGCTAAACCTCGCCTGATTAGATGGATCTTATTACTCCAAGAATTTGACTTAGAAATAAAAGATAAAAAAGGAGTAGAAAATTCTGTTGCAGATCACTTGTCTAGAATGTATTTTAAGAGTCCACACGAAACCCCCATCAATGATTCACTCCGGGATGACATGCTCTACGGGATTAACAGGTCTGACCCCTGGTATGTAGATATTGTTAATTTTATGGTTTCAGGGTATGTACCACCAGGAGCAAACAAGAAGAAGCTTATTCAAGAAAGTCGTTCACATATATGGGATGAGCCATACCTCTTCCGAGTATGCTCTGATGGCTTACTCAGGAGATGTGTGACCACTGAGGAAGGATGGAAGATCATCGACAGATGTCATTCATCACCATATGGAGGTCACTATAGAGCATTTCGTACACATTCAAAAATCTGGCAGTGTGGATTCTAGTGGCCTACAATGTATGGAGACACGAAGCAATATATCAGAAGATGTGGGCCATGTCAAAGGCATGGAAACATAAATACAAGGGATGCAATGCCACTCACCAACAACCTTCAGATTGAGCTCTTTGATGTCTGGGGAATAGACTACATGGGTCCATTTCCTCCATCAAAGAAGTGTGAGTACATCTTGGTGGCAGTTGACTATGTCTCCAAGTGGGTAGAGGCATTACCCTGCAAGCATGCCGACAACGTCAGTTCAAAGAGGATGTTTGAAGAAATTATATTTCCAAGATTTGGAGTTCCCAGAGTAGTGATAAGTGATGGAGGAGCACACTTCATCGACAAACGCTTCAAGCAATATCTATCAAGACATGGAATCCGTCACAACGTCGCTACCCCTTATCATCCTCAGACAAGTGGCCAAGCAGAGACTTCCAACAAACAAATCAAGAATATTCTTCAGAAGACAGTAAATGAAATGGGAACAGCGTGGAAAGACAAGTTACCCGATGCACTCTAGGCATACCGGACAGCATACAAGACCCCAATTGGAATGTCTCCATACCAATTGGTCTACGGGAAGACTTGCCATCTACCCGTTGAACTAGAGTTCAAAGCACACTGGGCCATAAAGAGATGGAATATGGACCTGGATGTTGCTGGAGATTATAGAAGAATGCAACTATCAGAATTGGAAGAATGGCGAGAGAAAGCATATCACAATTCAAATATTTACAAAGAAAGAGTCAAAAGGTGGCATGACAAGAGAATCAAGAAGAAGGAGTTCACACCCGGAGATAAGGTATTACTTTTTAATTCCAAGGTGAAGCTTTTCGGGCATGGAAAACTCTAGAGCAAATGGGAAGGACCATTCAAGGTAATTAATTCATCATCCCACGGAGCTATCACACTTCAAAATAGCGAAGGTACGTTATTCAAGGTAAATGGTCAACGTCTTAAATTATTTTTAGAGCTCAATGAGGAATTTGAAGAGATAAACGTAGTCCATTTTTACCTTCCCATGGAGAATTAGAGCCCGACCTTTTTAGTCTGATGTTTTTGGGTCATATATATATTTTTCTAAATAATTTCGTATCTAGAAACGCGCTCGGAAAAGTGGGCCCACAGAGGGGCCAGAGAGAGGGCGGGCGCCCAGCTCAGGTGGGCGGGCGCCCAGCTCCTGTTCCCCCTCGGTCCCGATTTTCTCTGTTATGGAAAATGCACTTATGGTAATCCGAATAATCCCTCGGATGGAAAGTTTCGCACGCACATCGACGGGAGAAACCCGAACAACCCATAGAGGCACTTTTTGACCCCTATATAAACAGACCCCTGACCTCAGTTTTCAAACACCAAGCCACCAAACCTTCTCTCCTTCAATTAGAGCTTGATTAGTTCCTTGCTGCTCCAATGGCCGAGAAGTACCACGATGATTGGGAAGTCGTCCCCTTCAACCTCAACATGGAGCCTGTGGAAGACCCCGATGCCCGTGCTCTCGTTCCGGCCAACACAGAAAGACAGCTAGAAGCCATGCCATTACGCCAACGTAGCTCCGCCCAATCCTACCATGCTCAACCAGTTCTCACCGCACCGCCACAACCCCTACTCCTCAAAGGATCTTCATCCAAGACGAAGACCACTATCAAGGTGCCAACCTGCACAAGGATCCTTCCACCAAGACCCAATGAGAGGGTCGTTGGAGTCAAGACCAACCGGAGTGGCGAGATCAGCAGTGTTCGCTACACTACGGAGGAGGAAAGGCCTTACTTTGAAGGGATTAGAGCATCCAAAGTCCGTTTCATCCCTCCATGGGCAGCCCCGAAGCACTCTCTCAATGCTTTCGAGACACCTCCCAAGCGTCGCAAGACTATAATGGATATTGATGAGGAAGTTCGCAGGCTAGATAGAGTTATTATAGACCTCCAGTCCTCGATTAATTCCCTCACTAGGCAGCTCTCTAACCACAACACCATTATACTAGGCCTTAGGCAGGATCTTGCCAGTGCCAACAAGAAGATCAAGGAATTAGAGCGCCGCTAAGTTATCTAGATTAGACCTTGAGGCAATACATCTTAGTCATTTATCTTTAAATTCGGTTTAGGTTTACTATTATCATCAGTTTGCTATCAGTTTGCTACTAGTCTTTTGTAATAAATGCCTCAAGATTAATAAAGAGTATTATTATTATTATGTCTTGTGTGTATCCATTTTATTTTTGTAAGAAAGCAGAAAACAAGTATGGGGGAGATCCCTCAACATGCTAAACACACTCCGACCACACCACTCCACGATTCAGATACACACTCTACACACTTTACTCTACACATACAACTATCTTGATTATGCAGATTACTGTTTCCGACATGATAAATTAAAAAGATTAAAATATTTCTAATCATAATTAATCTCAATCTGTGATATTTCCTGAAAACTTGCAATTATTATAAAATCATTTTAAAACCCTGTGTTACTTAAGTCATTATGGAATATGTGATGGTAGAGTATGAGTTTCTTATTCTTAATATCATTGTTGCTTGGAGAATTTATTTCAAAATATTCAAAATTCTAGCTACCATCCTCAGTGTTTTATATGCCTGATAAAACTGAAAATATTAATTATGATTACAAAAGCTATCTACTCTGTATTGAGTTTGTTCAAAATGAGTTAGACCCTTGTTGAGAGATTTATCATGCTCCTAAGATCAAGACATTATTTCACAAAGATTCACTCTTCCGAAGTATTATTGCATTAGAGGCATGGGCTATGCAAAAATAGAGATATTTCGAGGAAATAAAAAGGAGCAAGTGCTCGATAACCTCGTAGAAAAAATGGACAAGTGTCCGGCAGTAGAATTAGGGGTACCTCGGTATCCACTTAAAAAAAATGATAGCCCATGGTCCCTCTAATAAGCAATATGCCAGCAAGAGTTGACAAAGATTTTAATTTCCAAAGTCTTTGATCTAAGAGTATGACATTCCCCTCCTCGGATCCCGTTTTGATCAGGCCATAAATGCAATGTAAGTATGCTTGAGAATTTTTGCAAATTAAAACAACCTCAGTGAGATATATATAAAAGATAATGAGTGATCTGAGAGAACCTATGAGGATAAAAAGGTATGCTAACTTTCTTTCAAAAAATATACAAAAGCTCCAACTGGCAGGATTGAGAAGAAAGGATCTTTACTCTTAACCATAAACATCCCTGACTATGGTACACAGTGGATTTTTAACACCCTGCAAATATAAAGAATGTTTTAAATGTTTACCCCAGATATTTTTCTTAACCATCCTTTTCTCGAGGACGAGTAAAAGCCTAAGTATGGGGGTATTTGTTGACGGTTCTTAAGTATTAATTTTAATTATCAAATAAACAAGAGAAAGGACCCATATGCAACCAACACCTAGAATTATGGTTTGATCTGACAAAATTCCACGAGTTTTGTTGTTTATCTGTTTCTGCAGGGGGTTATCAGGAAATAAAGAAGAAAGGCCCACATGTTGGGATTACATAGAGATAACAACGCACCGCACGATTTTCTACCATCTAGAAGACACCAGAAGCCACGGGAAGAAGACGGAGGCCGAAAGGGGCCAGGCCCAGGGCGCCCGCCCTGGTGACCTGGGCGCCCGCCCCCCTCTGGATTGCTTTCGGGACTCTCTTCGCACGGGATATTCCACCGACCTTTTGGATCAAGAAAAACATAGTACCACCTCGCCTACCGACCCAAAAACGCATAGAAGGGAAGGACTATATAAGGAGACCCCCTGGCCCCTGGAGAAGACATGAAGAAATTATCATAGAGATTGAGGGGTGCCCTCGAAGGAAAACCTCTTCTCTAATTAATATTTCTTTTTAGGCTTAGCAACCAATGTAAGGTAGAAGTAGATCTTCTAGTTTCTACTAGATTGAGAGAGATAGAGTGGAGGTGTAGATTGGAGGAAGCCCGGCCTGTCAGTGTCTACTCCAAGCTTGTACCTGCGGGATCAAGTTCTCCTAACCCGAAGCTTGGTCCTAGGATTATTCAGTATTTCGACTTCTAAATTCTAGTAAGTTCTTGTTTTATTGTTCTTATGGTTTATGAGTTTACTTTAATCTCTTCGCGTAGAGTTTAGAGTAATCATTGCTGGCGTAAACGTGGAGTTTAGGCTGGGGTACTCATAGATATTCCCTGACTAGCTGGACCGTGGTAGTAGTGAGGAACGTGACAATTCCGAGTTACCTTTGTAGATCACATCTCGTTAGCAGGAAGGATAGGGTTTATAGGTGCGGGTCGAACATCCTTTGTGGTGTCTAGATTCCGTTAGCCTCCCCATTAGAACAATAGATCATCCTTACCAAGGTTAGAAGGAGACTACAGTTGCAGTCTTCTCTATTTATCACTCATATCGAAAGACATTCTTTGTGCCTAAAGGTTAGTAGTAATAGACCGGTTAGTTAGATGCACTCTTTCTCCTAGTGGTAAAAAAAAATAAATACGATACTCTGGATAACATCCCGGGTGAAGTGCTCACCGATATCCGTGCGCTTGCGGATCAATTCCTTATTGCGTTCCCAAATATCAACAATAAGAACAATATTAGGTAAGATAACAGTGAGTGATAATATAGGAATAGAGAATAGAGCAATTCTAGTATATGGGCGATGGTAGCATAATAGAGAAGATAACTATGGTTTCTCTACTTCAAAGGGGTATGTCTATGTCTGGGACAAACCACGTGATAAGAGTACACCACAAAGGATGCTTATCCTTAGGCCGATAAACCCTACCCGTCCTGCTAACGAGAGGTGGACTACAGAGGACCAACGTAACTGTCACCTACGCGGCCTACCACACGATCTAGCTAGACAGGGGATATCCACAAGTAATCTAGATCTAAGCACCTCGCTTACACCTATACTACAACTCTCACCTATAGCGTCCTATAGATTAGAATACTCAAAAGAGTTGTGAACCAGAACATACATAATTAGTAATTGCATAATGAATTAGAAGTAGATTACCAGAGTCATCCCATGAGCAAGCTTGATTAGAGCTTGATCATGACGAAGTACAACCGGAGGAAGAACCGATAGGCCGGCCTCTCCTCTAATCCTCCTTCGCTCTCCATCTTGCTACTATCTAGATCTACTCTAGTTTAGAGAAGAGAGGAGAGCTCTCATCTCTAAACCCTAGCTTTTGCTCTGTCTATGAATAATGAATAATGATCAAGGGGTGCCTCCTCCAGGGGCCAGGGGGTCTGGTTATATAGTCCCCTCAAGTGAACCTGGGCCGTCAGATCAAACCGACATTGATTGAACTGTTATTCTTGATCCTTTAGGTCGGTGGAGATCTCCCGAGAGAAAGAGTCCTGATTGGGCTCCAAGTCAGGGCGGGCGCCCAGGGCAGGAGGGCGGGCGCCCTGCCTCTGGCCCCGTTCGGCCTCCGCTTCCTTCCCGTGGCTTCTGGAGTCTTCTAGATGTAAGATAATTGCGCGGCACGTTAATATCTCTATGTAATCCCGACGTGTGGGCCTTTCTTCCGTATTTCCTGATAACCCCCTCCAGAAATAGACAAACACCAAAACTCATGGAATTCTGTCAGATAAAACCCTAAGTCTAGATGTTGATTTCATTTGGATCCTTTTCTTTGTTTATTTGATAATTAAATTTGATACTTAAGGACCGTCAACACTCACAAGCATGTATTGGCTCATATGGCATTTTAAGTGCACGAAGCATTTTTTGGGACTCATACATGTTCTTTGGCAGAATGTGATCTTTTGGAAGTATACTGCCAAACACTGTCAGCATAACATCGAATCCGGCTCGGCTCATGTTTAACTGCGACTTCAAGTCCATCAAACGTCCAATGGCATCTAGTTGAGATACATTTGTGTGCTCATAGAGCGGTTTCTGTGCCGCATCTAACATGTCGTAATACGCCTTTGCAGTAGCCTCTAGCTCCTCCTCATCCTGCCTACGTCCTTCACCAAGGTTTCCATCATGAAAATCATCTAACATGTCTGCTACCCCACCTTCATCTTCAAACTCCACGACATGTTGTGTAACGACCTCATCTCTCATACGATCGGCTTCACCATGGAGGGTCCACCGGATGTAGCCTAGCATAAATCCATACTTGCAAAGATGTTTACCCATATCAGTCTTTGTTTGTCGAAGCCCGTTCTCACAGCTGCTGCAAGGACACCAAACTTTGCGGGCTCCTTTCGCCGACCGAAACACTGTTTCTAAGAAAGCATCGGTCTTCTTGATCCATTCATCGGTCCACTGTCCAAAACTTGAACGCCTCGAGTACATCCACTCACGGTCATCCATCTTCTACCATATACACGATTAATATAAGATCACTTACATCTACAAGACATTCCTACTATCTAATAGGTAAGGATAGGTCCTAATCCCACCCGCAGATGTGTAGACGAGGCTAGTTTCCATGCTCTACTTCTATCCGAGACAAAATTTCGGCAGCACCTCCCCGCTGTTCTCCGAATACACATCCTGGTACAGAGATTGTGTATCCGGAGAACAACCAGGAGGTCATGCCAAAACTCTGTCTCATATAGGAGTAAAGCATGAAAACTAGCCTCGTCTACACATCTAAAGGTTGTCCAAAATACATGGACAATTCGAAATAGAAATGGTTATACACATATGCAAAGATCTGCATACTTCCAACCATATCTATTTCGAACGGGAGACACCTAACTAGGTTACGTGACCTACGACCATGAGAAGGTAAGACGGATTATACCTTAGGTGGCGGTGGAGTAAGGATAGCGGGGCAGTGGCAGGTCCGTGCAGCGGCGAGCTGACGCGGTGCAGGCAAACTCGCACTCGGCTCCCACGGGTTTTTCACTATAAAAAACACAATATTGTCAATTAAAAATTTGACAGCACCTCCCCTACACGGTGAGGTATCCAAAACCTGCAACAAACAACGACTCGATGGCCAACAACCACATCATATCAATGGCACGATGGCTCCATCGAATTTTCATGGATAATCAAGCAGACAATATTAGGAGCTCCAACCAACAGTATGCCACCATACACCACACCTTAGCCTATCATTTTGCCCAAAAAGCAATAAACTAGTCATGGCAATAAGCTACAGCCCTTTGGTGTCCACCATACACCACAACTTAGCCTATCATTTTGCATTTGTTTACATCGGATATATGCAAG
>NC_012874.2:55446918-55649587 GCF_000003195.3 Sorghum bicolor
GGGAGGTGTGCGCGGGCGGCGAGCGCAACCGAGAGGGGCTGGCGCGGCGCGCGGAGCGCGTGGTGGCACTGGCGGGCGGAGGAGCGAGCGAGGAGGTGCGTGGGGGCGTGGCCGGAGGTGGGCGGGGGTGCGGCCGGAGGTGCGTGGGGGCGCGGGCGAGCGGCGAGCGAGCGGCGGCGCGGGGTGGGAGATGAGGGCGGCGCGGGCAACAAATTGTGGCCGTTAGAGGCCTGGCCGGGTGTCTTATCCAGACACTTGCCGTGTGTCCGCAATCTAACACACGGCAAAGAACTTTTTTTTTCTTTGGTGGCCGACATATTTTTTTGAAAAAAATTAAAAAAACATTCGCCGTGTGCTATTTATGCAGCGCACGGCAAATACACCCTTTGCCGTGTGCCAGAGCAGAAGCGCACGGCAAAGAACTTTTTTTATTTTTTATTTACTTTAGTGGCCGACATATTTGTTAAATAAGAATATTAAAAAAAACTTCGCCGTGAGCCTAAGCTGCAGCACACGGCAAAGGCCACTTTTGCCGTGCGCGAAAGCAGAAGCACACGGCAAATGACCCTTTTGCCGTGTGCAACGCACGGCCTAATAATTCTTTTTCTTCTTTTTGTTGCTTTGTCATTTTTCTACTACTACTACTAGCATGTTTCCCTCGGGAATAACACCTTGCAAAAAGTTATTTCCCAGTGAAAGGTACTTTAGGTTTTTGAGTTTGCTAAGAAGAGGTACGGGGCCATTGAACAAGCGCAGTAAGGTGGTGATGCCGTTCTTGAAATCTACCAAGGATTGAAAATCTTCGCTGTTATCATGAACTATGGAGCAATGAACCTTGCCAAGTCCATGACACAAACTTCAAACTTCACTTGTAGCCTGCAGACAAAAGAGGAAGACTTCATCACTGCTAAACTATCCTTTCATGAATATATTACCAACTTTGGTAATATCATCTATTGTTACACCATCAAAGCCCATAACAACCACGATCATAGCTTGCACCACCTCAGGTCGGTCGCAACTAGCATGAATGCAACCTAGATACATGTTGTTTCAATAGCGAGAGTTGGTGAGCCACTCAAGAGAGGAACACACAAGAAGACATCGTCATTTCATGTAGTAGAGCTATATAAACCGTTATTTCATGTGAAGCTCAAACTTGAACGGTTAGCCTGTAGACAAGAGAGGAACACACAAGAAGACTTTGCCGTGTAATGTGAAGTTAGCCCACGGTGAAGACCTTTTATGCCGAGCGTTTTTATTATGCCGTGAGACAGGATTGGGGCTCTCGGCAACATGTTATCTTTGTCGTGTGCCCTATGGGAAGCACACGGCAAAGTCTCGGGCTCACGGCAAAGTCTCCGTTATTTCATGTAACTCAAACTTCACTTGTAGCCTGTAGACAAGAGAGGAAGACAAGAAAGGATCGTTATTTCATGTAGTAGAGTTATTTGAACCGTCATTTCATGTAACTCAAACTTCACTTGTAGCCTGCAGACAAGAGAGGAAGACAAGAAGACATCGTCATTTCATGTAACTCAAACTTCACTGGAAGCCTGTAGACAAGATAGGAAGACAAGAAAGGATCGTCATTTCATGTAACTCAAACTTCACTGGAAGCCTGTAGACAAGATAGGAAGACAAGAAAGGATCGTCATTTCATGTATTAGAGCTATGCAAACCGTCATTTCATGTAGCTCAAACTTCACTGGCAGCCTGCAGACAAGAAAGGAAGACAAGAAAACATTGTCATTTCATGTAGTAGAGCTATTTCAATCGTCATTTTATGTAACTCAAACTTCACTTGTAGCCTGCAGACAAATAAAGAGGAAGACTTCATCACTGCTAAACCATCCTTTCATGAATATATTACCAACTTTGGTAATATCATCTATTGTTACACCATCAAAGCCCAATAACAGCCACGATCATAGCATGCACCACCTCAGGTCGGTCGCAACTAGCATGAATGCAACCTAGATACATGTTGTTTCAATAGCGAGAGTTGGTGAGCCACTCTATTACAAGCTCACGTCAACACCATAACTCCCTGTTCTAACCATCAAAGATTGTTTCTCATCCAAATTAGCATCATGAGCGAGCTATAAACAATTTAACTTAAGACTAAACATAAGATTAGATCAGAATTACAAGTTGAAATAATAATTAAAGTCAAAGGAATACTAATTAACTAATAAATAAGAAAAAAATTATAGTTCACCGTGTGCTATTTATCGGGCACACGGCGAAGACCGTCTTTGTTGTGCGCCCCAGACTAGCACACGGCAAAGATCCAAGGTTTGCCGTGCGCCCCCAGTTGGCACACGGCAAAGAGTTGCCGGCAGCCAACGGTGGCCGACGGTGTCAGAATTTTGCCATGAGCCCCATGCTGGCACACGGCAAAGATTGCATTCACCGTGTGTTTTATTTTCGTCGTGCGTTTTTTCTCGGTACACGGCAAATGGATTGACTTCACCGTGAGCTCTTCTGTTTAGCTCACGGCGCAGGACGTAAACGCCGAGTGATTATGGTTTGCCGTGTGCTGGTTTGGGGGGCGCACGACAAATCAGCTCTTCGCCGTGTGCCTGCAGATTGCGCACGGCAAACCTACATGCACACAGCAACGTCCGGTTTTCCGGCAGTGTTGCTCGAGTTACAGGATATGGCAGCATCGACATCTATATTATATATGACGCCCTAAAGTAGTGGTGGACTATCCAAGCCCGTTAGCCCAAACTTGTCCACTCCCGCTGGCCCAAAATGTGAGGTCCAAACTTGTCCATTGGACGGGCTTGAACACAGTATTCAGGCTTGAAATCAAGTGCAGCATTTTGCAGGTCTGCTCTGACTTTTGCTTAGGTCTAGTACGAAAAGTGATGGAGCGTCTAACGTCTACTTCCTCTGGTCCATGAATAATGTTATTCTCACTTTACAGAAGTTAAATATTTTTAACTTTAACTTAATATGTAATGAAATATTAATATCTATGGTGTATAAATAGTATTGTTAGATAAATCAATGAATATATTTTCATAAGAGAAGTCAAACATTTTTAACTTTAACTTAATATATATAATGAAATATTAGTATCTACACTACTACAGAATGAGGCATTGGTCGATGCCCAAAATGGCCAAAAACCTCGGCCTTTTTGCGGCCCGGGGTTAAAGACCCCTTTAGCACCGTCCAGAGCCACGGGCCGAGGCAAACCCTTTAGCACCGGTTTGTGTTACAAACCGGTGCTAAAAGGTAACCCTTTAGCACCGGTTTTTGCCCTGAACCGGTGCTAAAGGTCCGGTTTATAGGCCGGCTCCCTCCTCCTCTCTGCCCATTTGAAACCGAGAGCACCATTGTTGTTCTTGGAGCTTCTTCTTGCTTGTTCTTCATTTGTTCTTCATCTCCAACGCCCATCGTTGATCTTCTTCGACTCCGTCATCGTCTCTTCGTGCTTGGAGGTGACTAACTTCAGCCTTTCTTGTCTTTTTCATGTTGTTTTTGGCTTGTGATGTTCCCATCATTTTTTAGCTCAAATCCACTTTGTTATTTTGAATCATTCACATGAATTAGTATCCATATATATATATCATATTTCATGGTTGACCTAGTTTTAATGTATTTTGCAAGAATGAATTATAGTATATTTTTATGATCACAGAAAGTAGGATAGTTCAAATTAATTGGTTTGTTAATATCACTTGATTTATTTTTATTACTACATATAATGTCCATTGTATCATACATGTTTACTAGTAAATGTGGAATTTATAATTGTTTTAAAATTGAGTATGGATAGTAGATGGCAACCGTGACCGGGTCTTCAGTCTCTCAACGGGTTCAAAAGCGATACCGTCCGGAACTCCCTCTCATTACTTGTGGCAAGTGTGGGCAGAAGATTTTGATGGAGTACAAAGTGTCGAAAGAGGGAGTAAACAAGGGTCGTATATTCTACAAGTGTCCAGATCGTAATGTGAGTTATTTCCAGACATTTGCTTATATATGTGCATATTTTTTAAATGATATTAATTAAACTTTTGATTCTCTCTTTTAATTTCAGTGGGACGGTACCGGCGGATGTACAGGTTGGTACTGGGAGGAAGAATACATTGAACACATTAAGAAATCTTTTGCACAGGTGGTTGAGGCTGAAGGTGGTGAGGCAGTGAGCCGACGAAAGGAGTTCAATGATGTTGATCAAGCGAATGATCTATCTATTATAGTTGGGATCGGACGCGAACTAATTATGTTGCTTAAGTGCATTTTAGTTTTGTTTTTTTAATGCTAGTTGCGATTGTATTTGTTGTAGCCAAGCTTTCCTAAATTAATCAACTATGTATCTTAGACATGTTGTGCAATAAGATGAGAAACTATATGTGTGCATGGTTTTCATAATATATATGTTATCTTTAATGCAGATGGTAACACGTAATTGGATGTATAATGCCGATCGGCGCTCCGAAGAGTTCATTAATGGCGTGCACTATTTTTTAAGTGTGGCCGAGTCAAATAAGAGGGACGGTTTCATGTGCTGTCCATGTGCCGTGTGCAAGAATTTGACGGAATATTCTAACTCAAGAACTCTTCATTCACACTTATTAAAGTCTGGTTTCGTACCAAACTATATTTGTTGGACCAAACATGGAGAAAGCGGGATTATAATGGATGAAGGTGAAGAAGAAGAAGAAGAAGAAGAAGAAGAAGAAGAAGAATTGGACCATGCCAATATTATTGCTCAGTACGGTGGCTTCAATGATGTTGCAATGGGGGGAGATAATGAAGAAGAGGTGGCGGCAGAAGATGATCGGGGCGATGATGCTTTTGGTGATGCCATCCGTGATGCACAAAGAGAATGTGATAGTGATAAAGAGAAAGCCAAGTTCGAGCGCATGCTAGAGGACCACAGGAAATCGCTATATCCCACCGCTGAAGAGGGGCAAAAAAAGCTGGGTACCACACTAGAATTGCTGCAATGGAAGGCAAAGAATGGTACATCTGACAAGGCATTTGGGCAGTTATTGAAGATCATAAAAAAGATGCTTCTGAAAGGCAACGAATTGCCCACCACTACGTATGAAGCAAAACAGGTTGTCTGCCCTTTGGGATTAGAAATCCAGAAGATACACGCATGTCCTAATGACTGCATCCTCTACCGTGGGGAGGAATACGAGAATTTGGATGCATGTCCAGTATGTAAGGCATCACGGTATAAGATTAGACGAGATGATCCTGGCGATGTTGAGGGTGAAGAACGTCATAGGAAGAAAATTCCAGCCAAGGTTATGTGGTATGCTCCTATAATACCACGATTAAAACGTCTGTTCAGAAATAAGGACAATGCAAAGTTGTTGCGGTGGCATAAAGAAGACCGTAAGATAGACAATATGCTGAGACACCCTGCCGATGGATCCCAGTGGAGAGCGATAGACAGAGAATTCCTAGATTTTGCAAATGATGCTAGAAACTTGCGGTTCGCCTTAAGTACAGATGGTATGAATCCTTTCGGTGAGCAGAACAGTAGTCACAGCACTTGGCCAGTTACTCTATGTATCTACAACCTTCCTCCATGGCTATGCATGAAGCAGAAGTTTATTATGATGCCGGTGCTTATCCAAGGACCGAAGCAACCTGGCAATGACATAGATGTCTACCTTAGGCCATTAGTTGAGGAACTTCAACTTTTATGGAGCAAACCAGGAGTTCGCGTGTGGGATGAGTACAAACAAGAGCACTTTGACCTGCGAGCATTGCTGTTTGTAACAATCAATGATTGGCCAGCTCTGAGTAATCTTTCAGGCCAGTCAAACAAGGGATATAATGCATGCACACATTGTTATGAAGACCTTGACTGTGTATTTTTGAAAAAATGTCGAAAGGTCGTGTACCTTGGCCACCGTCGGTTTCTTCCTGTGAACCACCCAGTACGAAAGAAAGGCAAACATTTTAAAGGCAAGGCAGACCACCGAACCAAACCTCTCAATCGAACCGGGGATGATGTACTCGAAATGGTCAAGGATATAAAAGTGGTATTTGGAAAGGGATGAGGCAGCGAACCTATTCCCAAGGATGCTAAGGGACACATACCCATGTGGAAGAAGGAATCCATATTTTGGGAGCTACCTTACTGGAATGTCCTAGAGGTCCGCAACGCGATCGACGTGATGCACCTGACAAAGAATCTTTGTGTGAACTTGCTCGGATTCATGGGTGTCTACGGGAAGTCTAAGGATTCACTTGAAGCACGACAAGACTTGCAGCGCATGAAAGAACGAGACAACCTGCATCCAGAAAAGACAGATGATGGACGTCATTACTTAAGCCCTGCTAGCTACACTCTGAGCAAAGAAGAGAAGGAAAGCATGTTTGAATGTCTTAGCAGCATCAAGGTCCCATCTGGATTCTCCTCCAATATCAAGGGAATAATTAATGTGCCAGAGAAGAAATTCCTGAACTTGAAGTCCCATGACTGTCATGTTCTAATGACGCAATTGCTGCCGGTCGTTTTAAGAGGAATTCTACCTCCACACGTACGTCTAGCCGCCGTAAAGCTATGTGCATTCCTCAATGCAATTTCTCAGAAGGCAATCAATCCAGAGCATCTAGCTACTCTGCAGAATGATGTCGTTCAATGTCTCGTCAGCTTTGAGTTGGTGTTCCCTCCATCCTTCTTCGATATCATGACACACCTCCTAGTTCATCTGGTCAGAGAGATTCGTATTCTCGGTCCTGTGTTCCTACACAACATGTTCCCCTTCGAGAGATTCATGGGTGTCCTAAAGAAATATGTCCATAGTCGTTCCCGGCCAGAAGGAAGCATTGCCAAGGGCTACGGAACAGAGGAGGTCATAGAGTTCTGTGTTGACTTTATTCCAGACCTTGACCCAATTGGCATTCCTGAATCTCGACACGAGGGCAGACTCAGCGGAAAGGGAACACTTGGGAAGAAAACATATATTGGTACGGGAAACGATTACTTCAATAAAGCACACTACACAGTTCTCCAGAACTCCTCATTGGTGGAACCATATGTTGAGGTACACAAAGATTTCCTACGGTCCCAGTGGCCCGGGAAGAATGAAGCTTGGATAATGCGTCAGCACATGGAAACTTTTGGCGATTGGTTGCGAAAAAAATGTCAAGGTGATGAAAACATTGATGAGCAGCTTTATTTGTTGGCCAGGCAACCATCATGGCATGTCCTCACATACAAAGGGTACGAGATAAATGGTAACACATTTTACACAGTTGGCCAAGATAAAAGGAGCACCAACCAAAATAGTGGTGTACGCGTGGATGCCACGGATCCAAATGGGAACAGACAAACATATTATGGACGCATAGAAGACATATGGGAACTAGTCTATGCAGCTAATTTTAAAGTTCCTTTGTTCCGGTGCCAATGGGTGAAGATGACCGGAGGTGGGGTAACAGTCGACAAGGAGTATGGGATGACAACCGTGGACCTTAACAATAGTGGGTTCAAAGACGAACCATTCGTCCTTGCTGCAGACGTGAGTCAGGTGTTCTATGTCAAAGATATGCCTACGAAACCAAAGAGAGGAAAAAATGATGACCACTCAATCATCAATGAGCCAAAGCGCCACATTGTCCTTTCTGTGAAAAGAAACATTGTCGGAATTGAGGACAAGTCAGACATGTCAGGCGATTACGAAAGGGATGATCGAATTCCGCCCTTCATAGTCAACAAAGACCCAAGCATTCTGTTAAATAATGAGGATACTCCATGGTTACGGCAGGATCATAACCAAGGGTCATACGTCAAGAAGAAGTTCACTGTTGTGTCGGCTTGACTTTGTATGAAACTATATTTGAGAATTGTGAATTTTGATGTGTGTAACTGTAACATCCCTGATGTTACGGTTACTAAAAACGGATCATGTCATCATAAGCATTGTAAAGCATAATTGTTAAAGCACCTTAGTATGCATCAACTTAAAACGAGTTTCTTTTTATTGCTTGAGCTTAGGGAGGTAGAGTGTGTTTATGTGGGATGTTGATGCTTGTGTGGTTGTTAAAAACCCTAGGGTGGAAAATTTTTCCGAAAAGCTAAGGGGGGGAAAAACCCTGATTTTGGAACCCTAAATTTGCCCCTTTTTGCATAACTTATGAACCAAGCAAAATTTGAGGTTAAGTTCAAAAGCAAAGTTGTAGCTCTTGGCAAGATGTACAACTTTGGTGTTTTGAGTTTTTGAAGTTTCAATACAAAATTCAAAGTAATTTTGAAAATACAGATTTCCGAAAAGTGTCCCCTTTTCCAAATTAAACCCCCAATTCAAAATCCATTTGGAATTTTGAAAAGTGGTCAACATGAAAGTTGTAGAGCACAAAAAGTTGAGCAACTTTCATGTTGGGAGTTTTTCAAGTTGTTTAGGAAAAACAAAAGTAATTTTGGAAACCCTGTTTTGCCCCCAATTCAAAAATTTGAATTTCTTTTGAATTGAGTTTGATTTTCAAACTGTTCGGCAAAATTAACCTAGTTCCATTGAGAATCAGCTTGGGGCACCTAAATATGATTTGTAGCTTACAAAATTTGGCACCACTTTTGTTTTGGTGGAAATTTGACTCTAATTCAAATTTTGGTCGGATTTCACAAAAAACAAATTGAGTGGATGAGGCCGGCTACAGTGATCGGCAGGGGGGGGGTGCTCTGCCGCCGGGGCAGAGCCGCCTCCGCGCGCGCCGCCACGCAGCTGGCCACGCAGCTGCTTGCTGCCGTGCTTCGCGTGGACGTCCTCATCCGCGAACCGCCTTCCGTTGTGGGGATAAAGCCCCGAGTGGCCAGAGTCCCCTCTTCCTTTTCTTGAACCCCGACGCCGACGAGCTCCCTGCACCTCTCCAATTCGCCTCACTCACTGCCGTTTCAAGCCACCTGAGCACCCCAGCAGCTCCGCCGTGAACCCCGCCACCGATTGCGCCCCCAAACACACGCTCTATCCTACCGTAGCTTCCACCCGAGCCGTTTCTCCCCCAACTCCGGCCGAGCGCCACCGCAAGCACGTCACCGTGGCCAGCTTCACCCTGCGCCTCCCCGCTGCTGTTTCTTGCTTCGTTGAAGTCACGGTGAGCTTCTGGTGCTGTTGCGCCGCTTACTTCACGCTCTACTCGTCTGAAGCGGCCGGCGTTGGCTCGGCCGCGGCGGCCATCCGCCAGGAGCGTGGACAGGGAGGGTAGGAGGGAGTAGAGGTGGTCTCGTGTGTCCTAGAGGTTGCGTGAGACGCTGGAGATGCTAACCCACCCCGCCGCGCAGGCCGGGAGCTCACCGGCGCGGAGCCGGAGCTCACCGGAGCGGTGGTGGGAGGTTGAAGACGCCTCTGACGGGCGGGACCCGCCCGTCAGTGGCCGCGTGAGGAAGAGCGCGCGCGTCCGCGCGGGAGAGCACTCTCGGGCCGACTTGGGCCGGATCCCAGCGGGCCGCCAGCGTGGCACAGTGCCCTTTTCTTTTTTCTTTTTGTTAAAAAGTGCTTAATGTTTGAATTTGTGTGATAATTCGTGTGTTAATCCAAAAATCATGGAATTTTTTTGTGTAGATTCTCTGAAATAAATAGAACCCAAGAAAAATATTAAATTCTGTTTTTGGTAGTTCACATGTCTGTAAAAATTTGCCCTTTTAATTAGCAAATAAAACTTGTATGAATTTTAATAATTTACTTGTATGTCCAAAAATCACCAAAAATTGTGGGGAGCCTCTGAATATTATTCCCTGGCTCCACACAAAATTTGGTGGCATTTGGATATTGTTAGATTAGAATACTAATAAACCCTTATTTAGTACTTAAATAATAATTCCAAAACCATTAATCAAATATTAATTAAGTTCTCATGATTAGGGTTGCGTGATTTTGGGAATTGTGTGATGACCTGAGGTCATTAACCCTAATGACCTCTGGCAGTTAATTATTGTTTAGCCTTAATGCTTAATTACTGTCATTAGTAATTAATTAAGAATTAATTAAGATAAATAGGTTTAATAATTACTTAATTTAAGATATTTATGAATTAAGTAAAGTCTTAGTTTACAGATGCAACCTCTTGGGTAAAAACAATAGGTTACTAAACAACTTTATTTATTGATTTTCTGTATTGCATTGGGAAGGCAAATTGTACTTGATTTGGCCCTTCTTGCATAAGTGTCATACGCATATCATGAGCATTCATCATTTTGCGTGTAGTGTCCGTGACCGAAGGAGCGCCTGTTGAACCGAACCCCGAGGTCGGTGCTCCGTTCGAGGAAGTCGGATCCGAGACTTGGGAAGTCTCCGAGGGTCCCTCTCTGCCCTGCAACCAAGGCAAGCCCCGGATGCATTAACCCCTCCTTGGATGTTTTAAATCTTTTATCACTTATGAATTGAAAATGCTGCATTAAGTAGATGAGAATTGGGTTAACCTACTTGCTGCATATACTACCTTGATATCTGTATCCTGTCCTTGACACCTGTTTTATTTTAAAACTGCGTAGCGATGCTTAGCCCTGCTACTAGATAGATTTTTAAACAAGAAAGTTTGAAGGGTTGTTGTGGGATACACTTACGACCAATGATGTTTCAATTTGAGACCGGTCGGTGGACTTGCTCTAAGAATGGAGTCTTAAAGTAGTGTCTCCGACTGTGTTGACTAAGGACCGTTCCGTTGATGGCCTGCTGGGTTGAGAATTTATAGTACTAGCCACTTGCCTTCGGTAAGCCCAGTCTTGTGATCCCTCGACGCGAACAGCTACTCGCGCACTGGGAGTGGAAAGATGGCGAGAGTAGTGTGTACCCACCTTACGGATCTGAGATGACCGGAAAACATCTAGATTGGCTGTAGGATGGTGGAGTACTGTGCTCTCGGGTGCCGCGAACCTGGTCAAATTTGGGGAGAGCTTGATTTGGGTTGATATATGCAAGATTTGGTTCTACATATGTCGGGTGGTTAGGAACTCCAGCTGGATTGCTAAGCGATTCGAATCGTCGTTGCTCCCCGATTGGGAGACTCAATTCCTTCGACCCTCATCGTAGTTAAATATGCAACTAAGTGATAAAATGAGAAAAGGGAAAGTGTCTCATGAGGTTCGGATCCCAATTCCCGGACTCATAGCGACATGAAGCTATGACCATCAATAAATAATACTTAATGATAGGACTAGGAACTCACGGATTCGTCTGTGGGGAACAACCAGTTAGACTATCCTCGAATTCCTCTGCCTCTGCGAGGGAGGAATTCGGGGTAAAACTTGAAAATAAGGATGCACTACTAGTAAGCTTTTACGCAAAAATACTTTGGCTCCTTGCTCAGCCACCCCTTGTCTACCCTAAGCCTGCATCCCTAAATTCTCCTCTTTTCCCGTCGGATAAGTCTTGTTGAGTACTTCCGTACTCAGGGTTTCGATACCCCTGTTGCAGGTGAAGCGCAGGAGCCGACTTGTTTCGGACCCTGCTGTGTGACCGTCGTCGAGGTTGACGACGAAGAAGAGTGAGCGTGACCCATGGGCAGGGTCTGTAAATTTGTTCTGTCTATACTAAAGTTTCAGTTGCTCCGCTGGACCAGGCTTGTAATAACACTCTACTATTTGGAAGAACTCCTTTTGGTAAATTAAGTTATGTAATACTTCCGCTGTTTCACTCTGAAATGTTACTTTGGGTCTTGTGTCGTTGAGCTACTGCTTTATCTTCGCAACGAATGATCCTGGTGTTAAGGTGGCCACTTGCTATCCTGTAAGGGCGAGAAGAAACAGTTCTCGTTGTTTGACCATTACCAGTGGTCAGGACGAGCCAGCTTGGTACGCCACAGGTAGCAGTGGAATGAGCGCCCAGCAATGCTCATCGGACTTCTAAAGTGGGAGGACTCCCGGCATCACCGTCAGAGGTCCTTAGGACAATGGCAGGTGTCGGTGGGCCCAAACACTTAGGAGGTTCTGCCACAGCTGGTATCAGAGCATTCGTTGCTAAGATGACTGCTGTACCTTTTGAAAAACTTCAAAAATTCGTTCGGGACTAATACTATGAACCTGCCTATTTTGAGTCCAAGTGCTTAATCCTAACCTACCCCTGTCTATAGGCTTTCTTAGAATTTTTGAAGTGGTATGGTGGAGCAACATAAAGTATTGCCCTATGTTGTAAAAATTTAAAGTAATATCGTTACGAATTGTTAGTAGGAATCGTAAGTTCATGCATGCATCATGATGTATTAACTAGTTAAGTTCCTTCCTCCTTGTTGGGTTGGGTGAATAGAATCAATCCTATTCTTGCTAACCTTTAAGGTCTCTCTTACTAATCTAAACTTACCCTCCACAGGATGGCTCGTCAGAAGCAGACCCCGCGTAAGCGGACTGGTCCAAAAGGAGTTCCCCGACATCAGCTAGCTCCACGCAGTGATCAAGCCAGTAGTAGCCGTTCACCGCCTCAGCAGGAGGTGGACAGGTTGTCCGCCGAGTTGACTGAGGTGATGAGAGAGAGAATGTACAATGTTATGGAGATTGGCAAACTTAAAGCTCAACTGGCCAAAGAAAAACGAGCTACAGAGAACTGTGAAGCTATGTTGTCCCGGATGGTGGAGGAGCGGAATGCAGCCATTGCCCGAGAGGAAGAAGCTAGGAGCACTCATAGGCATGAGCTAACTAGGATGAATGCAAAGTTGGGCAAGGCAAGGTATCTTAAGGATTTGTATGTGAAGATGGCGGCCACGGTCACCGCACAACGGGATGTCGCGTGGCAACGAGAGGACCAGCTCCAGCTGGAG
This sequence comes from Sorghum bicolor, assembly GCF_000003195.3. Lineage (NCBI taxonomy): Eukaryota > Viridiplantae > Streptophyta > Magnoliopsida > Poales > Poaceae > Sorghum > Sorghum bicolor. The sequence goes on from NC_012874.2 coordinate 55,459,648, forward strand.
AAACTGGAGTTGGCATATCATTTAGATACAGTCAATGATCTGGCTATGCAATATCGTGATATTGCATTTGATCTGTATCATCAACTCCACCCACCTCCCGGCGAAGGAGAAATGGATACGGATGGCGAGTTGGCGGACGACGGAGAACCCGATCCCGGCCTCAGTGGTGAAGAGGAGTCCGACCCCGATGACCACAACCCAGGGGGTAATCAAGATGATGGCAACGACGACCCGGGCTACAGTTCTGGCCACACCGATTAGTTCGGTGAAACCGAGGGCAACGTCGTTGTAGGGGTCTTAGCTTGCCGTAGTGGGGTTCGGGTTTGTAATATAAGTTTTCTTTCGGTTTGAGAAGTTGAACCTGTTTACTCTTGGTGTGTCGAACTAATGTTTAATAAGTGAATGAAAGAATGTAAGATATGTTCTGTGTTATGAATTTTACATGGTAACAGGTATCTACGATTCTTGTAACAGATGCCGATGTGTACTCGCGGATCCGATGGAGCTGGGACATCCCAGGGAGGGGATGATATCCCCAACCCTCCACCTGCTCCACCTTCTTTGGCTGACGCCATTGCTGTCTTGCTAAGTGCCACAACTGACAATGCTCGCTTGCTGCGCGAGCTAGCACAGCGTCAAACACACCCTGCTCCAAACAATAGAGCACCGCGCAACGGGGACGGAGAGGCTCGGTATGTGGACTTTACCGAGACCAGGCCCCCGGTGTTCACTAAGGCCGATGAGCCTTTAGAAGCGGATGACTGGCTCCGAACTATGGAGCATAAGTTCAGTTTAATCCAGTGTTCAGAAACTCAGAAACCCTTATTTGCAGCTCAGCAGCTTCGGGGAGCTGCAGGTGCCTGGTGGGAGAACTTCTTAGCTATTCAAGCTCCCGGACACCAAGTTACCTGGACCGAGTTTAGGGACGCATTTCGCGCCCACTACATCCCCGAAGGGCTCATGGCCATGAAGGCCGAAGAGTTTCTCGCCTTGCAGCAAGGCGATAAAAGTGTTATGGAATACGTGGCAAGGTTTAATCATCTCTCTCAATATGCCACGGATCATGTGAACACTGACAGAAAGAGGAAAGCCTGTTTCATGCGTGGTCTAAATACTAAACTTCAGACCATGATGACCACTTGCCAAAATGCTACTTTCTATGAGGCGGTAAATATTGCTATCGCCTCAGAGGAAAAGAATAGGAAACATAAGGAAGCCAAGAAGAAGGCCGCTTCCTCTTCTTTCTCTGGTCGCGGTCAAAAGCGCCAGAGGATCATTTATCATCCACAGGGCCACGGACGTTTCCAAGCGCCGTCATATTATCGTGGTCCTTTCTCCCCTCCACAGTACAGACCCGGGCAGCAGGTATATTCTCGACCTACTGCCATCGCTTTTGCACCACGCCAGCCGAACGCCCCGGGTGTTCGCCCTACTGCGTCGCCCAGCCACAATTACCCTTGCTTCAATTGTGGTAAGCCTGGGCATTTCTCTAAAGAGTGCCCTTTTCCCCGCCAAACCAACCCTACCTTTCCAAGGCCACCTATGGGCCAACCCCAGCCGAGTCAGTTCAGGACTGGGGCTCAAAAAAGGGCAACAGGTACAGAAAGGTAGACCGGTAAAGAAGACAGGGCAAGTCTTCCATACTGAAGTGGAGACGATTCCAGAGGGTGAACCAGTGATGATGGGTACGTTTCCTGTCGCGAAACATCCTGCTTTAATGCTCTTCGATTCTGGTGCATCTCATACATTCATAAATCGCACCTTTGTGTTAAAGCATGGCATACCCATTGGGGAAACACAAGATCATTTTTATATACAGTCGCCAGGAGGACGGCTGATGTCTAAAGAAATGGTTCACCAAGTACCCATCGAATTTGGTGGGCACAATTTTCCTACTAGCATGATTGTTCTTAAGGAACAAGAGATTGATGTCATCTTAGGCATGAACTGGATGGCACAACGAGGGGTTGTGCTGGACACTTTGCATCGAACCATTAAAATCCCATTGCCCAATGAGAATTCTTATTTGCTAATTCAATTAGTTACTCCCAAACGGACAATTGGGCAAGTTCATGCCGCTAATGTGTCTGAAGTCGAAGATATCCCGGTAGTTCGAGATTTCCCGGATGTATTTCCTGAAGACTTACCAGGTCTGCCTCCGGACCGGGATATACAATTTAGTATAGAATTGAAACCAGGGACAGCCCCAATATCTCGAAGGGCCTACAGAATGGCACCGAAAGAGCTGGCCGAATTAAAAGCCCAATTACAAGAATTGTTACAGAAAGGTTTTATTCAGCCCAGTTCTTCTCCATGGGGTTGCCCAGCCTTGTTCGTGAAAAAGAAAGATCACACATTAAGGCTGTGTGTCGATTATCGTCCCCTAAATGAGGTGACGATTAAGAACAAGTACCCATTGCCCCGCATTGACTTATTGTTTGACCAGCTAGCTAGGGCCAAAGTGTTCTCAAAAATTGATTTGAGATCAGGGTACCACCAAATTAAAATTAGGCCGGAAGACGTGCCCAAGACAGCTTTTACAACCCGTTATGGGCTGTATGAATACTTAGTAATGTCTTTTGGGTTGACCAACGCACCGGCCCATTTTATGTACCTGATGAACTCTGTCTTCATGCCAGAATTAGACAAATTTGTGGTCGTCTTCATCGATGACATCTTGATTTACTCCAAGACTAAGAAGGAACATGCTGAACACTTGAGAATCGTGCTGACCCGTCTTAGGGAGCATCAGCTATATGCCAAGTTCAGCAAATGTGAATTCTGGCTGGACAAAGTTCATTTCCTGGGTCATGTATTATCAGCGGAAGGAGTCGCTGTAGACCCAGGCAAGGTCGAAGATGTGTTGAATTGGAAACCCCCAACTACGGTACATGAGGTCCGTAGTTTTCTGGGCATGGCGGGATATTACCGTCGTTTTATCCCGGACTTTTCCAGAGTCGCCAAACCAATCACAACCTTGCTCAAAAGTCAAACAAAATTTGTTTGGTCACCCCAATGTGAGCAAGCCTTTCAAACTCTGAAAAAGTTGTTGACAACTGCACCTGTCTTAGCCCAGCCAGACATTGAAAAACCCTTTGATGTATATTGTGATGCATCAGGGATCGGGTTAGGCTGTGTGCTGATGCAGGAGGGTCGCGTAATTGCATATGCTTCCAGACAACTCAAACCACATGAAGAGAATTACCCGACCCATGATCTCGAACTAGCCGCCGTGGTACATGCATTAAAGATCTGGCGTCATTATTTGCTGGGGAACACATGTCATTTATATACAGATCACAAAAGCTTGAAGTATATTTTTACTCAAGCTGAGCTTAATATGCGCCAGCGAAGGTGGCTAGAACTAATTAAAGATTACGACCTTGAGGTGCATTATCACCCTGGCAAGACAAATGTAGTAGCGGATGCCCTCAGTCGTAAGGCTCACTGCAATTGCGTAACAGTGATGCCTAGAGACATAACTTTGTGCCAAGAGCTAGAGAACTTGGGAATAGAAATGATTTCCCAAGGAAGCCTTTCCACTCTAAAGATCGATTTCAATCTCGAAGCTCAAATCATAAAGGCACAAAAAGAAAACAAAGGCATGAGACATCTTGAAGAGAAGATTTCTAATAGAGCACCCACAGACTTTAGGGTGGATGACGCGGGAGTAATTTGGTTCAAGAACCGGTTAGTGGTTCCAAAGGTACCTGAGCTACGTCAACAAATCCTGGATGAAGCTCATACCACGAGGTATTCTATTCATCCGGGAAGCAATAAGATGTATCAGGACCTAAAGCAAAGGTTTTGGTGGACAAAAATGAAGATAGAAATAGCTCGCTACGTGGCCCAATGTGACACCTGTCGAAAGGTCAAAGCCATTCATCTCAAATCCGCTGGGGAGTTGCAACCTTTGCCTATCCCCGCATGGAAATGGGATGACATAAGTATGGATTTCATAGTAGGATTGCCCAAGACGGCCAAGGGCTTTGATTCCATTTGGGTCATAGTAGATCGTCTCACCAAAACAGCACATTTTCTGCCAGTAAAGCTATTGTATCCTGCCTCCACCTATGCTAAGATTTATTTCGACCGTATCCTAAGTCTGCATGGGGTGCCAAAGACAATAGTGTCGGATAGAGGCACACAATTCGTCTCCCAATTCTGGAAATGTTTACATAAGTCCCTGGGCACTAAGCTTTTATACAGCACAGCTTACCACCCTCAAACCGGTGGACAAACTGAAAGGGTGAATCAAACCCTAGAAGATCTATTAAGATCTTGTGCCCTGAATTTTCCAGATAAGTGGGATGACTGCTTGCCTCTAGCAGAATTTTCCTACAATAATAGTTATCAGGAGAGTATCAAAATGGCTCCCTTTGAGGCGCTGTATGGTCGCCGATGTCGAACTCCGTTACACTGGTCGGAACCTGGAGAGAGGTGGTTCTTCGGAGTTGACTTAGTGAAAGAGACTGAGAACAAAGTGAAACAAATCCAAAATAACTTGAAAGTTGCTCAGTCCCGACAGAAAAGTTACGCTGATAAAAGACGTCGACCATTAAAGTTCGCCAAAGGGGATCATGTGTATTTGAAGGTATCCCCAATGAAAGGAGTAAATCGTTTTGGTGTTAAAGGCAAGTTAGCGCCTCGTTACATTGGTCCATTTCCCATTATTGACCGATGTGGACAAGTCGCTTACCGCCTTAAACTGCCCGAACGATTATCCGGGGTGCATAATGTGTTCCATGTGTCTCAACTGAAAAAGTGTCTTCGGGTACCAGACCGAGTTCAAGATATTGAAGATGTAAAGCTTGAACCAGATCTAACTTATTCGGAATATCCTATCCGAGTACTGGATCAGAAAGATAGAATTACCCGAAGAACAACCACCAGATGGTACAAGATACAATGGAGCCAGCACTCTGAAGAAGAAGCCACCTGGGAATCTGAAGATTACTTGCTAGAGAATTTTCCTGAATTCCATGCTTCTCTTCAGGACAACTTATGATAATTAGAGAGTGTACTCTAGGGAAGGAAAAGAGTCGCCAAAGCCATGTACTTAATGTACATATATGATTATAATGAAGTATTTTTCCCCAACTCCTTGCCTTATGGAAAAGTTGAAGACGAAAGAGTTTTGACAAATTTCCTTTTCCATTACTTATCCTAAGGTTTTAAATCTCAGGGACGAGATTTCTTTAAGGGGGAAGGGCTGTAACATCCCTGATGTTACGGTTACTAAAAACGGATCATGTCATCATAAGCATTGTAAAGCATAATTGTTAAAGCACCTTAGTATGCATCAACTTAAAACGAGTTTCTTTTTATTGCTTGAGCTTAGGGAGGTAGAGTGTGTTTATGTGGGATGTTGATGCTTGTGTGGTTGTTAAAAACCCTAGGGTGGAAAATTTTTCCGAAAAGCTAAGGGGGGGAAAAACCCTGATTTTGGAACCCTAAATTTGCCCCTTTTTGCATAACTTATGAACCAAGCAAAATTTGAGGTTGAGTTCAAAAGCAAAGTTGTAGCTCTTGGCAAGATGTACAACTTTGGTGTTTTGAGTTTTTGAAGTTTCAATACAAAATTCAAAGTAATTTTGAAAATACAGATTTCCGAAAAGTGTCCCCTTTTCCAAATTAAACCCCCAATTCAAAATCCATTTGGAATTTTGAAAAGTGGTCAACATGAAAGTTGTAGAGCACAAAAAGTTGAGCAACTTTCATGTTGGGAGTTTTTCAAGTTGTTTAGGAAAAACAAAAGTAATTTTGGAAACCCTGTTTTGCCCCCAATTCAAAAATTTGAATTTCTTTTGAATTGAGTTTGATTTTCAAACTGTTCGGCAAAATTAACCTAGTTCCATTGAGAATCAGCTTGGGGCACCTAAATATGATTTGTAGCTTACAAAATTTGGCACCACTTTTGTTTTGGTGGAAATTTGACTCTAATTCAAATTTTGGTCGGATTTCACAAAAAACAAATTGAGTGGATGAGGCCGGCTACAGTGATCGGCAGGGGGGGGGTGCTCTGCCGCCGGGGCAGAGCCGCCTCCGCGCGCGCCGCCACGCAGCTGGCCACGCAGCTGCTTGCTGCCGTGCTTCGCGTGGACGTCCTCATCCGCGAACCGCCTTCCGTTGTGGGGATAAAGCCCCGAGTGGCCAGAGTCCCCTCTTCCTTTTCTTGAACCCCGACGCCGACGAGCTCCCTGCACCTCTCCAATTCGCCTCACTCACTGCCGTTTCAAGCCACCTGAGCACCCCAGCAGCTCCGCCGTGAACCCCGCCACCGATTGCGCCCCCAAACACACGCTCTATCCTACCGTAGCTTCCACCCGAGCCGTTTCTCCCCCAACTCCGGCCGAGCGCCACCGCAAGCACGTCACCGTGGCCAGCTTCACCCTGCGCCTCCCCGCTGCTGTTTCTTGCTTCGTTGAAGTCACGGTGAGCTTCTGGTGCTGTTGCGCCGCTTACTTCACGCTCTACTCGTCTGAAGCGGCCGGCGTTGGCTCGGCCGCGGCGGCCATCCGCCAGGAGCGTGGACAGGGAGGGTAGGAGGGAGTAGAGGTGGTCTCGTGTGTCCTAGAGGTTGCGTGAGACGCTGGAGATGCTAACCCACCCCGCCGCGCAGGCCGGGAGCTCACCGGCGCGGAGCCGGAGCTCACCGGAGCGGTGGTGGGAGGTTGAAGACGCCTCTGACGGGCGGGACCCGCCCGTCAGTGGCCGCGTGAGGAAGAGCGCGCGCGTCCGCGCGGGAGAGCACTCTCGGGCCGACTTGGGCCGGATCCCAGCGGGCCGCCAGCGTGGCACAGTGCCCTTTTCTTTTTTCTTTTTGTTTAAAAGTGCTTAATGTTTGAATTTGTGTGATAATTCGTGTGTTAATCCAAAAATCATGGAATTTTTTTGTGTAGATTCTCTGAAATAAATAGAACCCAAGAAAAATATTAAATTCTGTTTTTGGTAGTTCACATGTCTGTAAAAATTTGCCCTTTTAATTAGCAAATAAAACTTGTATGAATTTTAATAATTTACTTGTATGTCCAAAAATCACCAAAAATTGTGGGGAGCCTCTGAATATTATTCCCTGGCTCCACACAAAATTTGGTGGCATTTGGATATTGTTAGATTAGAATACTAATAAACCCTTATTTAGTACTTAAATAATAATTCCAAAACCATTAATCAAATATTAATTAAGTTCTCATGATTAGGGTTGCGTGATTTTGGGAATTGTGTGATGACCTGAGGTCATTAACCCTAATGACCTCTGGCAGTTAATTATTGTTTAGCCTTAATGCTTAATTACTGTCATTAGTAATTAATTAAGAATTAATTAAGATAAATAGGTTTAATAATTACTTAATTTAAGATATTTATGAATTAAGTAAAGTCTTAGTTTACAGATGCAACCTCTTGGGTAAAAACAATAGGTTACTAAACAACTTTATTTATTGATTTTCTGTATTGCATTGGGAAGGCAAATTGTACTTGATTTGGCCCTTCTTGCATAAGTGTCATACGCATATCATGAGCATTCATCATTTTGCGTGTAGTGTCCGTGACCGAAGGAGCGCCTGTTGAACCGAACCCCGAGGTCGGTGCTCCGTTCGAGGAAGTCGGATCCGAGACTTGGGAAGTCTCCGAGGGTCCCTCTCTGCCCTGCAACCAAGGCAAGCCCCGGATGCATTAACCCCTCCTTGGATGTTTTAAATCTTTTATCACTTATGAATTGAAAATGCTGCATTGAGTAGATGAGAATTGGGTTAACCTACTTGCTGCATATACTACCTTGATATCTGTATCCTGTCCTTGACACCTGTTTTATTTTAAAACTGCGTAGCGATGCTTAGCCCTGCTACTAGATAGATTTTTAAACAAGAAAGTTTGAAGGGTTGTTGTGGGATACACTTACGACCAATGATGTTTCAATTTGAGACCGGTCGGTGGACTTGCTCTAAGAATGGAGTCTTAAAGTAGTGTCTCCGACTGTGTTGACTAAGGACCGTTCCGTTGATGGCCTGCTGGGTTGAGAATTTATAGTACTAGCCACTTGCCTTCGGTAAGCCCAGTCTTGTGATCCCTCGACGCGAACAGCTACTCGCGCACTGGGAGTGGAAAGATGGCGAGAGTAGTGTGTACCCACCTTACGGATCTGAGATGACCGGAAAACATCTAGATTGGTTGTAGGATGGTGGAGTACTGTGCTCTCGGGTGCCGCGAACCTGGTCAAATTTGGGGAGAGCTTGATTTGGGTTGATATATGCAAGATTTGGTTCTACATATGTCGGGTGGTTAGGAACTCCAGCTGGATTGCTAAGCGATTCGAATCGTCGTTGCTCCCCGATTGGGAGACTCAATTCCTTCGACCCTCATCGTAGTTAAATATGCAACTAAGTGATAAAATGAGAAAAGGGAAAGTGTCTCATGAGGTTCGGATCCCAATTCCCGGACTCATAGCGACATGAAGCTATGACCATCAATAAATAATACTTAATGATAGGACTAGGAACTCACGGATTCGTCTGTGGGGAACAACCAGTTAGACTATCCTCGAATTCCTCTGCCTCTGCGAGGGAGGAATTCGGGGTAAAACTTGAAAATAAGGATGCACTACTAGTAAGCTTTTACGCAAAAATACTTTGGCTCCTTGCTCAGCCACCCCTTGTCTACCCTAAGCCTGCATCCCTAAATTCTCCTCTTTTCCCGTCGGATAAGTCTTGTTGAGTACTTCCGTACTCAGGGTTTCGATACCCCTGTTGCAGGTGAAGCGCAGGAGCCGACTTGTTTCGGACCCTGCTGTGTGACCGTCGTCGAGGTTGACGACGAAGAAGAGTGAGCGTGACCCATGGGCAGGGTCTGTAAATTTGTTCTGTCTATACTAAAGTTTCAGTTGCTCCGCTGGACCAGGCTTGTAATAACACTCTACTATTTGGAAGAACTCCTTTTGGTAAATTAAGTTATGTAATACTTCCGCTGTTTCACTCTGAAATGTTATTTTGGGTCTTGTGTCGTTGAGCTACTGCTTTATCTTCGCAACGAATGATCCTGGTGTTAAGGTGGCCACTTGCTATCCTGTAAGGGCGAGAAGAAACAGTTCTCGTTGTTTGACCATTACCAGTGGTCAGGACGAGCCAGCTTGGTACGCCACAGGTAGCAGTGGAATGAGCGCCCAGCAATGCTCATCGGACTTCTAAAGTGGGAGGACTCCCGGCATCACCGTCAGAGGTCCTTAGGACAATGGCAGGTGTCGGTGGGCCCAAACACTTAGGAGGTTCTGCCACAGTAACAAACTTTGTATTCATGACTTTTCCAATTGTTAGAGATCATCAAATGCAAAATTTGTCATGACTATATGTGTCAATTGTGGATTTTCAACTACACCTTCCCAAAACTTTGTCAAATGCAAAAATGGTCTATATATGAAATGTAGATTTTGATGAGTGGAACAATATTGGTATTCATGACTTTTCCATTCGAGACCATCTAGGGTTCCGAAACCGCTGCGTGGCTATGAGTTCTATGAAAATTCAAAATTCAGTGGTTCAAACTTTTCCAAATGAAAAGTTGACCATTAGACAAAATGTAGAACTTGATGAGTGTAGCAAACTTTGTATTCATGACTTTTCCATTTGGGACAATCTAGGGTTCGGTCAAAGGGTGTGTTTGTAAAAACCAATGCTTTGACTTTGGTCAAACTTGGTCAAATAGCCCATTTGATGACTTGAAATGAAAAACGTTTGAATGTAAAGTTGTTAGAAATCATCAAGATCTATATTTTATATATTGTCCATTTTTCCATTTGGATAATTTTGAGCCAATCCTAATTACATTTCTATAAAATCCAAGACGGGTTTTGGTCAAACTTGGTCAAACTTGGTCAAATGACAAACTAAATTACTTCAAATGAAAATATTTTGAATACCAAGTTGTTAGATATCTTCAAGATCTAAACTTTTTATATACACAACTTTTCCATTTGAGAAAGTCTAAGTTAACAATACCCACCAATTCTTGAATCTCACACAAACTATATGAAACTATATGTGTCAATTGTGGATTTTCAACTACACCTTCCCAAAACTTTGTCAAATGCAAAAATGGTCTATATATGAAATGTAGATTTTGATGAGTGGAACAATATTGGTATTCATGACTTTTCCATTCGAGACCATCTAGGGTTCCGAAACCGCTGCGTGGCTATGAGTTCTATGAAAATTCAAAATTCAGTGGTTCAAACTTTTCCAAATGAAAAGTTGACCATTAGACAAAATGTAGAACTTGATGAGTGTAGCAAACTTTGTATTCATGACTTTTCCATTTGGGACAATCTAGGGTTCGGTCAAAGGGTGTGTTCATCAAGATATATATTTTTATATGATTTTTTATTTGATGAAAATTATACCCAACTAGCATTCCTAGTAATAAATAACAAAAATAAAAAGTTTTACGTCAATATGATGTGAAAACAAATTTCCAGTTCATTGGTTATAGTTTTTGTAAATTTATTGGAATAATATATTTTTGCATTAACAAAATACTAAACATTTCTTACAAAATCATTGCAAATTATAAAAATACAATAAGATATTTAAGTTTAAAAATTTTCATGTGTACATTAAAACAAATTACAATATATGTCACTGTTTAAAAAACATTATGCAAAATATTTAATTTACTATACAATTTATAATATAAACTGTATATATAAAACAATTGAAAAACCCTAAACTAAAAAAATGGGCCTTTAGCACCGGCCCATAGTGGGAACCGGTGCTAAAGGGTCCTGAAAATTTCAGGAGCCCGCCCTAGCGCGCGCTGGACCCTTTAGCACCGGTTCCCACTATGGGCCGGTGCTAAAGGGTCCGCCCCTATATAAGCCGCTGGCGCCCTGGATCTGGGCAGTTCCCTTCGTCTTCGTCTTCGTCGAGCAGAGATCTCCGCGCCGCCGTCGTCCAGCGCCGCCCGTTCGTCTCCCCAGCGCCGCCGTTCGTCTCCAGCGCCGCCGCCGCCATCTACAGCGCCGCCCGTTTGTCTCCCCAGCGCCGCCGTTCATCTCCAGCGTCGCTGCAGCGGCTCTCCACAGATCTACGTATATTTCTTCATGTATCGATCGCTCGTGTGTATATATATATATGGATGAATGTCAAAACAGTTTATATGTATAGACTAAAATTGTATATATGAATTGTATAGATATATATATATGAATACCAACAGTTTATATATATATATATATATACATATACATACACATATATATATATATATCTTATATATATATATAAGAGATATATATATATATGTATGTATGTATATATATACTATTATTCTTGTATCATTTTGTTCTTGTATCATTATTTTATATTATTAATATATTTTGTATCATTATGTATATATACTATTATTTTATATGCACTTAATTATGTACTATTATTTTGTATCATTATATATGCACTTATATTTCATACCGAACAGTTTATATACTATTATTTTGTATTATTATGTATATATATGCACTTATATTATTCTTGTATCATTTTGTAGTAGTATTAATTTTTTAGTACATTATTCTATGTGCAAGTGTGTATTACTTGGCTTAAAACATATACTATTAGTTTATACTATTATTTTAGTATTATTTTTTAGTATTATATTTTAGTATTATATTTTAGTATTATTTTTTAGTATTATATTTTAGTATATTATTCTAGTATATTACTTGGCTTAAAAGACTTTGTAGTATGTTATTCTAGTATATTATGAATTGTAGTGTTTTGAATTGTTATGAAATATATTTTGTGCTAGTGTTTTGAATTGTTATGAAATATATTGTGTGCTAGTATATTATTCTAGTGTTATTGTCCGTATTATTTTTTTAGTATTACTTTTTAGTTTGGAGCACTCTAGCACTTATATTATTCTAGTGTATTTCTTATTATGTATATATATGCACTTATATTATTCTTGTATCAATTTGTAGTAGTATGAATTTTTTAGTACATTATTCTATGTGCAAGTGTATTACTTGGCTTAAAACATATACTATTAGTTTATACTATTATTATAGTATTATTTTTTAGTATTATATTTTAGTATATTATTCTAGTATATTACTTGGCTTAAAAGACTTTTTAGTATGTTATTCTAGTATATTATGAATTGTAGTGTTTTGAATTGTAGTGTATTATGAATTGTAGTGTATTTCTTATTAATGTATTACTTGGCTTAAAAGATCCTAGTATTATTTTTAGAGCACTCCAACACTTTCATTTGTAGTAGTATTAGTGTATTTCTTATCTTATATAGAATATATATATATGTATGGTTGCAGACATAGAAATAGCTGACCGTCCTCATAATGATCCTGATTATATGGAAGCTGCCATTCAAAATATGATCGACGACGGTAGTCAGTACTTTGTTGATTACCACGACATCATGCAAGGCAATCCTACTGAGCAACAAGAGGGCAATGCCCCTGAGCAACAAGAGGGCAATGCCCCTGAGCAACAACTTGTCGTGCAACAAGAAGAAAATACTGGCGAGGTATGTAAATGTAAACATATATAAATAATGCATCTCTTACATTAGGTTTTAGACTTATTACTTGGTTATTAATTTAGTATTTTTGTTTCTATATGTACGTGTAGCCTTCTGGATCGACCTCTACGGGGAGAAGCGTACCTCCACGAGGGCCAAAGAAGCCGTTGGAGGGCCGCTATGTAATCTCTGAGTTTGAGATAGCTACAAGCAGACCACTTGGTGAGCATACAAATAAATAAGTTAGTCACTGTGGATATCTTGTAAGAGATCAAATACCGATCAGTTGTCGTGAATGGAGAGAGAAGCGAGGTGCTCCTGAGATCAGTTTTGTCTCTGATCGTGACAAGGAGTTAGTTTGGAAAGCCGTCACAGACGTTTTCACCTTTGACACCAACGATGAAGAGTTGAAGGTGCGAATTTATGACTGGACTATGAAGAAGATGGCAGTACTCTTCCAGAATTGGAAGAAGTCTTTGTACAATAAATATGTCAAGAAAAACGAGACTCCAGATTTCAACCTCAAGCAATATGTAAAGCTGAGGGCCTTCTGGGATGACTTTGTGTAGTACAAAACATCAGAAGAGGGCGAGGAACGAGCCAATAGAAACAAAGAGAATGCCAGTAAAAAGGCATACCACCATCATATGGGATCAGGTGGTTATAAGAGTGCTGTTCCCAAGTGGGACCGAATGGAACAGGAGATGCTTGCTAGGGGGGTCACACCCGAGACAATAGCAAAGAATTGGAGCGAGCGCTCCAAGCATTGGTTCTACGGTCATGGGGGAAGCGTGGACCCAGACACCGGGGCGCTAGTTTGGGGCCAAGAAATCTCTAGAGCAGCAGAGAGACTAGTCCGTGCACGAGAGGCGGTTCAGTCTGGTGAGTTCAGGCCTAACAGGGAGAAGGATGAACTCACCTATGCGCTTGAAAATCCTGAGCATGGTGGGCGTACGAGAGGCTATGGGGCAGTTCTGTGGCTGCAATCATTCCAAGCCGATCAAGATACCTACAGAAGCCGCCAGAGAAAGAAGGATGAGGAGGCAGAGCGGATCCGCCGCCTGGAAGCTTTTGTTCTGCAGTCACAAGAGCGCGAGAAAGCTCGTGAAGAATGGATGCAGGGAGAGATTCAAAGGCAAGTGCAAGCAGCACTTAGTCAAATGACGAAAGGGCAAGGTACATCACAGCCTAAGGTCAATGTTAGCCCCCCAGGCCAGTTGAAAAGCAGCTGCGCATCCACGGAAGTACCAACCATTCAGGATGACACGAAGCTACACTTTCCCGTGGATGATGTCACAGAGGCTTTTACTACCTGTGAGCTGCATGTACCAGATGGGAATACCACAAAAAGGTGGCTATCGCTGTTGTCAACCCTATCGACCGAACGGGCACTCCAAGAATCCATAAACGACCAGTACCTGGTGGATATGCTAGCGTCTCGGTTGATAGGGTTGAGAAAGGTTGTAGCAATGTGCCACTAGACATAGAAGGGGGAGACGGAGAGAAGACCTTAGGTGAAGCTGAGAAGACATTTATTTGTTGGCGCAAGCGCTTCATAATTATTTCTCAGCATAGGTTTGTGTGTGATTTTACTTCTTATATTATTTATTATGTATTGGAATTTAAAAAAAGTTTACTCACAAAACTTGTAATTGTTTTCTTTGCAGGGACTCCTCCAACCTAAGTCCAGTTCTCTCCCCAGCGCATCATAGTGCTGCGGGCGGTGACAATGCTGGATCTCCTCCAACACCTGCGGCGGCCACACCGACCCCGCCACCGCCTCCACCACGGTCTCCACCTCCTCCACCGAGGTCTCCAACTCCTCCACCGCGTTCTCCAACTCCTCCACCGTGTTCTCCAACGCCAAAAAGATCGGCCCCACCCCCTCCACCGCCTGCACCGCCCTCTCCAAAGAGTGCACGGTCGGTCCCCTCGCCTCCAAAGCGAGGTAGTAAGAAGCGGTCCGCCCAAGAAGGACCGAAGTCATCGGTCCCACCTCCAAAGAAGGCTGCCTCAGCAAAGAGAGCTAAGACGCCAGAAAAATTACCTTACGAAAAGAGTGAAGAGGAGGTAATTGCTACATCTAAAGCTGAGGTCCAACAATTTTTTGATAAAATAAAGGAGGATAGGAAAAAACGGCTTAACCCAGAAAAACCGTACTTTTATGTGAAGCCATCGGAACTGAGGCAGAAGGTGGCGGACCATCAAAAGAAGCAACGCGAAGCTCAGAAAAAGCCAGCACTTTCGGACTATGAGCGGTCTCTGGTCAAGTCTTCACAGCCTACTAAGAAGAGAGTAGGAAAGGGGGTCCCACAGCTCGGAGAAGTATCAAAACCGGTGCCCCCTTTGATTGTGCCAAATCAATACGGCTCAAATGAAGACTTGATGCCAAAGAAATCCTTAGCGTTGTCTGAGCTAGACTCGCTTGAGCGTTACTTTGGACAGAGCGGTTTAAATATGGAAGAAATTGCCGCCATTCTTGGATGCCAAACATTTGAAAAAGCCGAGGTAGTTGATCAATGGAGGGCAAGATATGAACCGGGCAGGAGTCTATTCGACCCTAAGCGTTTACACGAGCTCGGCACACAAATGTTTGCAATAAACAAATGGTGCATTGAGGCGTCTAAAAGGGGAGATAATTGGATTTCTGTTCGTATTAGACAACATCACTACTTCCGTGGAGATGACCTCATATACGTGCAGTTCGAAGAATTGCACCAATTATGCCACCTCGACGCTCTTGACAAATCAATTGTCAGCTGCTTTTGTCTGTAAGTATTTTTTCTTTTTATTATACTTCTAACTTCTTTAATTACATGTATATAATCCTTACACACTTAGGATTTGTATGTATATATGCAGGCACCAAATGAGAGAGCTCAGAATGAGAAATGACAATAGTATTGGTTTCGTTGACCCTTATATTGTTTTCAAGGCTCCACAGGCAGTGTGGACAGCAGATCATGAGAGAGAAGTCTGCACCAATCTTATGAGATTCTTTGTGAACCAAAAAGAAAAACAAAAAATACTCTTCCCCTTCAACTTCGAGTGAGTTATATAGTTATTAAGTGCATGCATATTTTATTTTACATTATAGGACTGACTATATATATGTGTGTAAACAGCTTTCACTGGATACTCATGGTCATTGAAATTCCCAAGAACCGGTTGATAATCTTTGACTCAATGAGAAAACCACAAGAAAATTATCAACAAATGGTAAACATTATTCAAAGGTACGTAATGTCGATCTCAGCTATAAAAATATCATAATATGACTCTGTAATTATTAGTTCACGATATACAATGGCTGTGTATAGGGTTTGGGAAAGATTCATTGACCGTGAACATCTCAGTGGATGTAAAGCGCCGCTTAACATAATACATCCACAAGTAAGTTCTACTAGCTAACAAAATTTCGCTAACTTTTAGCCTTCTTATTGTCGTGGTCGTGAATATTTTTATATATATATCGTACAGTGGTGTTTAAGACAAGAAGGGGGAACAATCTATGTGCATATTACGTGTGCATATTCATGATGGCACAAGTCAATCAAACACCCACAGAGACGCTCAGAGTACGTTACATGTCTCTTTTCATTATCTCCTGAATTATATTGAATAACTTAGATAACTAATATCTTTTTTATTTATTTCAAATTAAAGACGGAATGACTGAGGGAAAAGGTCCTACAACAAGACCGAATCAAAGCTATCCAAGAGACGATAGCAGGATTTCTCCGCGACCAAGTGATCAATCCAAACGGCGAGTTTCACTTCAACGGCAACGAAACTCTTATTCCAAACAACGATGATCATTTGTATCGTTTGTAGACATTGGGAGAAAAAACTCTATGTATATATGTGTTACGAATTTTGTACATATAAAACTATATATATATATATAAAGCTTTTTAAATATCTATTTAATTTTTGATGTGGTCTATTCATTTTATTATAGGCAAAGCTTAATTATTAAGCTAAGCCTATAATTTTCATTTATATATGCTTAATATGCGTGTAATATAAATATATTATTGTATCAGCAAAACATGTATTGAAAAACCTATTATTATATATTATATATAAACAATAAATAGAACCGAAGAAGTGAACCAAAAAAAAAGAAAAAGAAACCCTTTAACACCGGTTGGTAATACCAACCGGTGTTAAAGGGTCCTGCAACGTGGCAGCCCTGGCAGGACCCTTTAACACCGCACCAACCGGTGTTAAAGGGGGGCTTTAGCCCCGGTTGCCCGAACCGGGACTAAAGGGTGGGCCTTTAGTCCCGGAAGGGCAGCACCGGCTCGGGAACCGGGGCAACAGGCCTTTCCCGACCGGTGCTAATGCCCGAACGTGTGGCAGTGCTAGGGTGCATAATTAGTATTGGTAGATAAATGGATGAATATATTTTTATAATAAGCTTATTGAAAGATATAAATATTGCTAATATTTTTCACAAATATAGTCAAACTTATAAAAATTTGATCGACATGAGCCATATGGTGACACTTTTTGGGGGCAGGGTGTCCAGTTTGTCGATCGGATTTCAGTGCGCATCAATTAAAATCCATGATTATACCATAATAAAATCCAGGTCACAAAATAAAAGAGTACCGGTCACTCTTAGCATCTCTAGCTCACTTTTGCGCATTGATCTGCATATACATGTCATTTGACGCATTAGCCATTGACTTGTTCAGCTCAGGGAGCCAGGGAGGGGGAAGGGGGACCAGCAACATATTGTGCATTTGGAAATTGCATTAGCACAATGTGTCATAGAAAAACCGTAACTAAATCTGCTTGATCCCGCTCCGCCGGATTCAGATCTGAAGTTCTCAACTGGCAATGAAGACTGAAGAGAGAGTTGGGCACTCTGGTTGAGTGTGACCGACATGAAAATCGGATCAAAATTTGTAAAATTGCAAGTTATTATAATTATTAGATCTGCTAGTGATCCCTAGCATATATAGCGCGGGTGCAGGTGGCCGAGCTGCAGAAGGCTACCGCCTCTCTGACTCTCTGAGGGTGGTGCCGACGGCCACGACAACACTTGATGAGGTGGTGCAGAAGTGGGAAACACAAACGAACTAGAAGGTGCCCGAGAACACCTCGCAATGCAATCCTCTACCCAGAGTGTGTCCACAGTTTTGAGTGTCCTAATCATGAGTTGTCAGTGTTCATGTTCTTGACCCTCCCTTAGTTAATTATAATGTATGCATGGAACATTGGTATTCTGTTACCGGAGGGCGACCCCGGGGCAACACCGCCGCCCCCCGGTCAACGCCGGCGATGGCCGGCCTCCAGAGCTCCAACCTTCCCCGTGCCTCTCCCCTGCCTCCTGAGTGACTCGCTTGCCCTGCTCTGTGCCTCCGCCCTCCCTCCTCTCATCCCATTCGCCCAGTCCGCCGCTCAAGTCGCCATAGAAGACGGCTGCCCCTCTCGACTGGGGTGGCCGAGGCCATGGCGGCGGGTTCCCCTGGTCAGCTCCTTGAGGCCCTAGGTTGCGGACCAAGTAAAAGGTCCTGATATGGCTAGAGGAGGGGTGAATAGCCTATTTAAAAATTCTACAAATTCACTAGAGTAAGAGGTTAGTAAATAACAAAGCGAAGCTTTTTGCTCTAGCTCTAAAGTGGTGTTGCAAACCACCTATCCAACAATTCTAGTTGATATGATCACTAAGCACACAAGAGCTATGTCACTACTTACACTAGAGTGCTATCTAAAGTTTCTATACAAGTAAGTAAGCTACTCTAGTTTGCGGGAATGTAAGAGAGAAGGTTTGATCTTTATACCGCCGCGTAGAGGGAATGAACCAATCAATAATATGAAGTTCAATCACCGGGAGAAATCCAATCAACAAACACAATGGAGACAAGCATTTTTTCTCCCGAGGTTCACGTGCTTGCCGGCACGCTACGTCTCTGTTGTGTCGACCAACACTTGGTGGTTCGGTGGCTAAGAGGTGTAGCACAAACCTCGTCCTCACTAGGACACCACAAGAACCTACCCACAAGTGAGGTAGCTCAATGACACGAGCAATCCACTAATGTTGCCTTTGGCACTCCGCCGAGGTAGGTGTTGACGGTCCTTAATGCTCACATTTAACCATCAACTAATCATGGAAAAGGATCCAAATGCAACTAACACCTAGACTTAGGGTTTTATCTGACAGAATTCCACGAGTTTTGGTGTTTGTCTATTTCTGCAGGGGTTTATCAGGAAATACGGAAGAAAGGCCCACACGTCGGGTTTACATAGAGATATTAACGTGCCGCTGTTGACGGTCCTTAATGCTCATATTTAACCATCAATTAATCATGGAAAAGGATCCAAATGCAACCAACACCTAGACTTAGGGTTTTATCTGACAGAATTCCACGAGTTTTGGTGTTTGTCTATTTCTGCAGGGGGTTATCAGGAAATATGAAAGAAAGGCCCACACGTCGGGTTTACATAGAGATATTAATGTGCCGCGCAATTTTCTACCATCTAGAAGACTCCAGAAGCCACGGGAACGAACGGGAGGCCGATCGGGCCCGTGGGCAGGGCGCCCGCCCAAGTCCCTTGGGTGCCCGCCCAGCTACAGTAGCCAATCAGCTTCAACTTCGCGGATCGTGCAACACCGACCTAAGGGACCAAGGAAAACCGTGCGATTAATGTCGGTTTGATCCGACGGCCCAGATTCATCTGAAAAGACTATATAAGCAAGGCCCCCTGGCCCCTGGAGAGCATACCTCTTCTACAGAATCAAAGCTAGGGTTTCAATTCTTCATCCAAGTAGAGAGGATCCCTCTAGTTCTTCTAGTTCTACCTCTAGTTCATCTAGATCTAGTTCTAGTTCATCTAGTTCTAGTTCTAGTTCCTCTAGTTCTAGTTCTAGTTAGTTCTAGTTGTAATCTAGAAAATAGGGAGAGAGAAGAGGAGAGCGGAGGAGGAGCCGGATCTGTCGGATCTTCCTCAACATTGTACTTTTGCAGCAACTGGTTCGTTCTTCATCGTTCTCCAGGTTCTTCAATTCATAATTCCTGAGTTCTTTAATTACTTTTATTTACATTCAAGTTATTTATTGGATTCCCGCTTGCATCAAGTGCTCTAGTCTTTATAACGCTAGAGTAGTAATTAATAGATTAGACGTGGTGTTTAGTCTTGCAATTACCTGGAATTGCACCCAATCCTGCGGATTGTTGTGGTAGCCTTAGGGTAGTGATAGCCCTAACGGTCGACGTATTCCACCTCGTTCGGATCGGTGTTTGTAGGACCGTAGTCGGAGCTTCCTAGCCCCCTTCTCATCTCTTTCTGTGGTTAGTGTTCTGATGTCCCGAAATAGATAATCTTGAAGTAATTCTTGATTCTTAGATCAACTAGAGAACTCTCAGGAAACTTCCTCTCTTCTCACCAAAAATAATTATATAGTTATCCTTGGGCGATCTTGGATCTTAATTAGTACACTCACGTTCTCTGTGGAAAATCGATACTTTGGAATACTTCCGGGTGAAAGCTACATCGGTATCCGTGCGCTTGTGGATTTTTCTGTTTGCGTTTAAAATACCCAACAAGCTTTCTGGCGCCGTTGCCGGGGAACGGTAGCTGTGCTAGTTTCGAACCAAGTCGTCCGTGTATCCTTTTTCTTTTCTTTTTTTACCACACTCACCTTACCATTTTCACCACACCACATGGATTTCACTCTAAGCATTAATGAGCATGGAATTTATTTCATAGCCACTTCACTTACTCCATGCTCATATGCAACATATTCACAATCCATTGGTCTCTCCAACATCACCACATTCGAGATCTCCAACCCCCACTTCCTTTCTATTTATAAAAACTTTAAAAGGGCGGTTGTCGATGCATATGTCTATAATAAATATCGCAGATCTCGTTGAGTTGATCTTGATATAGGTCAGAGTTGGAGGGGAAACCACTTCGCTGACATAAATTAATGGTTTCCCAAGGACAAGCTTAGTGTCCTAAAATAAGCACTGATCAGATCGTAACATGAGCTTTGAATTATTTGCAACATTACCTTGTGTGTTGAGCATATAAGAATAATTGTAAAAATATTCCTTCGGGTATTCTTGTCACTAACCTTTCCAGGATTGGAGCAAGAAGATCGGATGAATGACAAGCACAAGGTATGTCCAACCAATCATCATGCAACATTGAATTAAATTCATCCAATCTTGAATTTTGCAAAATTCAAGCTTGGGGGAGTACTTTACATAAAAACATTCTTTGCCATGTTGCTATGTTGGTTGTCCCTACCTTTGAGACATGCTAAATTTGTTAAATACTAATCACACTACTTCATCTCCACTTGAGTAGATCTCTATAAATGCCCTCATGCTACCTTTATTTGCTTTAGTATATGTCTAGGTTTGGAGTAGTTTCATTTGTCTCTTAATTAAGCATGGTGCTTAGTTTAGGGCTGATGATCTTACTTCCAAGGGAGTTTAAATTAAGCATGGTGCTTAGGTTAAAATGCCCTCCTAAATCAAATTAGACATGGTGTCTAGGTTGATTTTTGAGCCGATAGTATGCTATAGTAGATATGGGATATTTTGTTGGACTAACTGTTGCAGGAAAACTTTCAATATCGACCTGGGAAGTTCTGAGATAAACTCACATTGGAGACAAAGATAGAGACACATGAAGGTTAACAATTTACACAAGGAAGGCATAGCTCACAAGAGATGATCCATGGAGGGTGCCACAAACACGATGCACAACCGCTAAGAAAGGAAAGCTTCCACAAGGTGATACTGTACCATCACTCTTCAAGTAAGGTAACATCTTAAGGTACTTGACTATCACTTTTATAAGCTTCTCCTTGGTTCTGGCGTTCACATGAATAAAAGAGACAAACATATATGATTTACAACTCTAGATTAACCAACCCAATCGATTCAACATGTTTAGTCCTTCCACCTTTGTGATCCCACAATCCTAATCATATGAGCTAAAATGTTGCACACTCAATCTTTGGAAGATATACAAAAAAACATAAATATAGATAGATTATCTTTCCATTAGGTTGAGCGATCTGATCTGACAAATGCTTTAAATGCTACACTCATGATCTTATTATCCTTCAACTTTGTCTTGCTCACTATGCTTAAGGTTAGAGATGAACAAATACACTTTTGGTTCTGTTGGTGTTTTCCACCAACAGGGCCCATGCACTTGATCTCTGCCTTGTCTTTATGAGCAGGTACACTTCGAACAAAATATGAAGGAGTTTTACAACTCCCAGACTCCACCAAGTGAAGAACCTAGATCTAGGAGCACAAACACACTGGAGATACTAGACACTCAGGCAATCACTGCCCTGAGATGCTTGAGGACGTAACTACTGGAGTAACCCCGTAGTGGAAGTAATTACTGACCTTCTGCCGGTCAAGAGAGACAACCCAGGATGCCCCGTCATCCCGATCTCCATCGGCATGGTGGACTTCCTAGAAGCACTCTGCGACTTTGGCTCCAGCGTCAACATTATGCCCAAGCCTGCAGATCAGACACTAAGTTTCCCAAAGGGAATATTGAAGAACCTCTGCGTTCAAGTTGGTACCTTGTACGCCCCAGCAAACTTCGTGGTGATAGAGACTGGTACTGATGAGAGGGCACCCATCTTAGGGAGGCCATTCCTGAACACCTCGGGAGCTGTCATCTACGCTAGTGCTGCCAAGATCAGTTTCTACATCAAAGGGAGAAATGAGACATTTTCCTTCAAGAACAAGACTACACAAATCTCAGAGCATTCCCGACATGAACCAAGGAAGAGGACCAACAGGAGGAACAGGAACAAGCAAGTGTGGACCGAGTCAGCTAAGATGGTCACTGCAGTTTAAGGAGGTCAAGATCATCTATTTAAGTCACCGTTCCTGACCAAAAAGGACGACTCAGTCACCTATCAGCTCCTGTTAGGAACCATGCCCTTAAAACCGACATACACCTAGCTCCAGATGGCAGATCAAACATTTCGGAAGGTTGAAGTTATTGACATAGGAGAAGACGAGTACGATCCACCCATCATCCTTGGAAGACCGTTCCTCAGCTCCGTTAAAGCAATCATCTACATTGGAACCGGAGAAGTCCACATGCACTTCCTCTCTGAGAAGGTACACCGCTATTTTACTAACCTTAACTATATAGTTGAAGACTCTAAACAGGTCAGGACAAGAAGAAGACGACGCAACCGTAACCAGAGGAGGAAAATCATCAAGGACGGATGGGTAGACTATGAAGGAGAAGTTGTAAGGTCTGAAGACATACAACTTGAATAGAACTATCCTGAGGAGACCATAGCACCGAATCAGGTGTGTAGAGAGAAGATAGTTATACATGAAGTGCAGGCACCGACGGAACCACCGACTACGCCATCCAGCGAATCCCAGGATGAATGAGAAAACGGAGAGTCTCGTTCGGAGGACGTAAAAACACCGAACGCCTTGCCAAAAGGTAAACTTGGTAGTTATCTTTTTCCTTTCAATTATTTAAAATAGTTTGGTTAGTTAATCAGGTTCATATCATCTTGAAAAGAAAATAAAAATGTTGAAAATAGTAAGCCCCATGTGAGTATGCTCATAGCATAAAACCCATAAGTACATTCACTGTGGTGGTGTAAAAATGAAATAAATATATTCCTGTCCTATAAAAATAAAATTATAAAAATAAATTTATGATCCTACTAAAGAGTGTATCATTTATTGAGAAGGCTCAACATGATAAAGGCTAGATATTTATGCTAACACTTAACTAGTTCCACAAAGCTTTGTTGTCTATTTGAGCTCCATAGAATTCAAGGATCAAAGAAGACTAGCAGACGGAGGACATCCTAACCGCTGTCAGGATGCTGCCGACATTCAAATACACCTCCGTCACCTGCTAGCTACATCAGAAGAAATTACGTCAAAATCCAGCTTGGGGGAGAGCACCCCCATTTATCCAGCTAAGTGTTCTACTCACGTTTATACTTTACTCGAATAATAAAAAGATGCATAATCATAAAAACCCAAATAAAGATTTTGTCCTTATATATATATCTTTGCTTAGTTTGCTAAATAAATAAATAAGTAAAATTTGCTATGAACCCTCATGATAAGCTCTCACATGGATATGATGAATAGTTGCTCTGCCATGACTAGTTCTTAAAATTGAAATCTCTCTCAAGTTTAGGTATGACTGTTATTAATTAAGATTTGCTCTAAACTTGAACTTGTGGGAAGAGTACTTGATCTAAAGTCTAAGTCGTTAACGGATATGATATGGGAAGGTTGAGCTGCTGTTTATCTGTTCCTAGAGATGCTAGAATTCTGGAGAATTTTATCTTTGAAAATCTTTAAAATAACACATGATGAGTTCCTGTATGATGAGAGTTTAAATTCCTACCACAGCCATATATACATGCTTGCTAGACTATGAGCCACACATTTACTTTTTACTGCTTATGAGCATTGAGTGTGGTCAAGCTGTGTAGACCCTTAGGAGCTTGTCATGTGGTTAAATCAAGATTCACTTGCACGTTCACTCATACATGCTGCTTCTACTCTGGAAGTACGCATCCACATACATCCACTCATTTCCATCTCCAAAACCATCCAAAAATATTCTACTCCTAATCTGGGAGAGAATAGCTAAAAACATTCTCCTATTTTGTTTTCCCCTATGAAATAAATGCTCAAGTTATCTTGGTTACTACCACTTGCTATATTATTTCAGGAGATGAGTGCTCAAAAAAAAGAAAGAAAAAAAAGAAATACGAGGAAATAAAAAGGGGCAAGTGCCCGGAACCTCGAAAGAAAAGAAAAAGTGAGACGAGAGGTAAAAATGGACAAGTGTCCGACAGTAGAATTAGGGGTACAAAATACCCACCTGAGAGAAAAGAAAAAGAAAATATAGAGCATCTCATTCTCCTCAAAAAGTTTCAAAAGAGCAAGAAAGGTATGTATCCCCTCAAAAGAGCACAAGTAGAATTAGACTTTCACCATTGTTATCACCATCATTACCATGCACCATTCATTCGCCACACATGCACATCTTGATTTGACTTATTGACTTGTTCTTCTGGATCCATGGTTTGACTATGCAATAAATGTCTTATAAGTATGTATTAGCTGTCTCTCACCTATGAGCTCCAGATATCAAAACCTTATTAGAGTAGGGTGAGAGAGAAGGCAATGCCACTATGCCTCATACCAAAAATACTACATACTTTGAGAGAAAGCATACACCATTACTACCTTGGTAAGGATCCAGAAATACCACAAAAGAGAGACTAGAGAGAGGCATACAAGGAATCTCGGAGTTTTATTTGAAAATCTGCAAAAACTCCAGAGCTATAGTTGATCAAGAATAAGAGACATGGCGCTTGACTAGACCGTTCTATCTTTTAACTGCTCAAGACACAAGTGACGGTTGCAAGCCCCATGGTGGAAGGTAATATGAGTAAGTTTAAATCTTAACAGTTTACCCTAACCCATAGATGAGATCTTGTTTGAACGCATGTGTATCTTTAAGGTATGAAACCACTGCAGAAACTCTTGAGTTCATCTTTGCTCACGGACGAGCAAAGGTTAAGCTTGGGGGAGCTTGTTGACGGTCCTTAATGCTCATATTTAACCATCAATTAATCATGGAAAAGGATCCAAATGCAACCAACACCTAGACTTAGGGTTTTATCTGACAGAATTCCACGAGTTTTGGTGTTTGTCTATTTCTGCAGGGGGTTATCAGGAAATATGAAAGAAAGGCCCACACGTCGGGTTTACATAGAGATATTAATGTGCCGCGCAATTTTCTACCATCTAGAAGACTCCAGAAGCCACGGGAACGAACGGGAGGCCGATCGTGCCCGAGGGCAGGGCGCCCGCCCAAGTCCCTTGGGTGCCCGCCCAGCTACAGTAACCAATCAGCTTCAACTTCGCGGATCGTGCTCCACCGACCTAAGGGACCAAGGAAAACCGTGCGATTAATGTCGGTTTGATCCGACGGCCCAGATTCATCTGAAAAGACTATATAAGCAAGGCCCCCTGGCCCCTGGAGAGCATACCTCTTCTACAGAATCAAAGCTAGGGTTTCAATTCTTCATCCAAGTAGAGAGGATCCCTCTAGTTCTTCTAGTTCTACCTCTAGTTCATCTAGATCTAGTTCTAGTTCATCTAGTTCTAGTTCTAGTTCCTCTAGTTCTAGTTCTAGTTAGTTCTAGTTGTAATCCAGAAAATAGGGAGAGAGAAGAGGAGAGCGGAGGAGGAGCCGGATCTGTCGGATCTTCCTCAACATTGTACTTTTGCAGCAACTGGTTCGTTCTTCATCGTTCTCCAGGTTCTTCAATTCATAATTCCTGAGTTCTTTAATTACTTTTATTTACATTCAAGTTATTTATTGGATTCCCGCTTGCATCAAGTGCTCTAGTCTTTGTAACGCTAGAGTAGTAATTAATAGATTAGACGTGGTGTTTAGTCTTGCAATTACCTGAAATTGCACCCAATCCTGCGGATTGTTGTGGTAGCCTTAGGGTAGTGACAGCCCTAACGGTCGACGTATTCCACCTCGTTCGGATCGGTGTTTGTAGGACCGTAGTCAGAGCTTCCTAGCCCCCTTCTCATCTCTTTCTGTGGTTAGTGTTCTGATGTCCCGAAATAGATAATCTTGAAGTAATTCTTGATTCTTAGATCAACTAGAGAACTCTCAGGAAACTTCCTCTCTTCCCACCAAAAATAATTATATAGTTATCCTTGGGCGATCTTGGATCTTAATTAGTACACTCACGTTCTCTGTGGAAAATCGATACTTTGGAATACTCCCGGGTGAAAGCTACATCGGTATTCGTGCGCTTGTGGATTTTTCTGTTTGCGTTTAAAATACCCAACAGGCGCGCAATTTTCTACCATCTAGAAGACTCCAGAAGCCACGGGAACGAACGGGAAGGAAATCGGGCTCGGAGGCGGGGCGCCCGCCCAGCTACAGTGCCCAATCAGGACACGTTTCGCGGATTATGCTCCACCGACCTAAAGGATCAAGGAAAACCGTGCGATCAATGTCGGTTTGATCCGACGGCCCAGATTCACTTGAAGGGACTATAAAACCAGACCCTCCTGGCCCCTGGAGATCATACCTCTTCTACAGAATCAAAGTTAGTATTTCAATTCTTCATCCAAGTAGAGAGGATCCCTCTAGTTCTTCTAGTTCTACCTCTAGATTATCTAGATCTAGTTCTAGTTCATCTAGCTCTAGTCCTAGTTCCTCTAGTTCTAGTTCGAGTTAGTTCTAGTTGTAATCTAGAAAATAGGGAGAGAGAAGAGGAGAGCGGAGGAGGAGCCGGATCTGTCGGATCTTCCTCAACATTATACTTTTGCAGCATCTGGTTTGTTCTTCATCGTTCTCCAGGTTCTTCAATTCATAATTCCTGAGTTCTTTAATTACTTTTATTTACATTCAAGTTATTTGTTGGATTCCCGCTTGCATCAAGTGCTCTAGTCTTTATAACGCTAGAGTAGTAATTAATAGATTAGACGTGGTGTTTAGTCTTGCGATTACCTGGAATTGCACCCAATCCTGCGGATTGTTGTGGTAGCCTTAGGGTAGTGACAGCCCTAACGGTCGACGTATTCCACCATGTTCGGATCGGTGTTTGTAGGACCGTAGTCAGACCTTCCTAGCCCCCTTCTCATCTCTTTCTGTGGTTAGTGCTCTGATGTCCCGATATAAATAATCTTTGAAGTAATTCTTGATTCTTAGATCAACTAGAGAACTCTCAGGAAACTTCCTCTCTTCCCACCAAAAATAATTATATAGTTATCCTTGGGCGATCTTGAATCTTAATTAGTACACTCACGTTCCCTGTGGAAAATCGATACTCTGGAATACTCCCGGGTGAAAGCTACATCGGTATCCGTGCGCTTGCGGATTTTTCTGTTTGCGTTTAAAATACCCAACAAGCTTTCTGGCGCCGTTGCCGGGGAACGGTAGCTGTGCTAATTTCGAACCAAGTCGTCCGTGTATCCATTTTCTTTTCCTTTTTTACCACACTCACCTTACCATTTTCACCATACCACATGGATTTCACTCTAAGCATTAATGAGCATGGAATTTATTTCATAGCCACTTCATTTACTCCATGCTCATATGCAACATCTTCAAAATCCATTGGTTTTTCCAACATCACCACATTCGAGATCTCCAACCCCCTCATCCTTTCTATTTATAAAAACTTTAACAGGGCGGTTGTCGATGCATATGTCTATAAGAAATATTGCAGATCTCGTTGAGTCGATCTTGATATAGGTCAGCGTTGGAGGGGAAACCACTTCACTGACATAAATCGATGGTTTCCCAAGGACAAGCTTAGTGTCCTAAAACAAGCACTGATCAGATTGTAACATGAGCTCTTAATTATTTACAACATTACCTTGTGTATTGAGCATATAAGGATAATTGTAAAAAAAATTCCTTCGGGTATTCTTGTCACTAACCTTTTCAGGATTAGAGCAAGAAGATCGGATGAATGACAAGCACAAGGTATGTCCAACCAACTATCATACAACATTGAATTAAATTCATCCAAACTTGAATTTTGCAAAATTCAGGCTTGGGGGAGTACTTTACATAAAAACATCCTTTGCCATGTTGCTACGTTAGTTGTCTCTACCTTTGAGACATGCTCAATTTGTTAAACACTAATCACACTACTTCATCTCCACTTGAGTAGATCTCTATAAATGCTCTCATACCACCTTTATTTGCTTTAGTATATGTCTAGGCTTGGAGTAGTTTCATTTATCTCTTAATTAAGCATGGTGCTTAGTTTAGGAATGATGATCTTGCTTCCAAAGGATTTTAAATTAAGCATGGTGCTTAGGTTAAAATTCCCTCCTAAATCAAATTAGACATGGTGTCTAGGTTGATCTTTGAGTCGATAGTATGCTATAGTAGATATTGGATATTTTGTTGGACTAACCCCCTGCAGGGAAACTTTCAATATCGACCTGGGAAGTCATGAGATAAACTCACAATGGAGACAAAGAGAGACACACATGAAGTTTAACAATTTACACAAGGAAGACATAGGTCACAAGAGATGATCCATGGAGGGTGCCACCAACATGATGCACAACCACTAAGAAAGGGAAGCTTCCACAAGGTGATATTGTACCATCACTCTTCAAGTAAGGTAACATCTTAAGGTACTTGACTATCACTTCCATAAGCTTTTCCTTGGTTTTGGCGTTCACATGAATAAAAGAGACAAACATGCATGATTTACAACTCTAGATTAACCAACCCAATCGATTCAATATGTTTAGTCCTTACACCTTTGTGATCCCACACTCCTAATCATATATACTAAAATGTCGCACACTCAATCTTTGGAGGATATATTTTATAAAAAAACATAAATATAGATAGATTATCTTTCCATTTGGTTGAGCGATCTGATCTGACAAATGTTTTAAATGCTACACTCATGATTTTATTATCCATTAAGTTTGTCTTGCTCACTATGCTTAAGGTTAGAGAAGAACAAATACACTTTTGGTTCTGTTGGTGTTTTCCACCAATAGGGCCCATGCACTTGATCTCTGCCTTGTCTCTATGAGCAGGTACACTTCAAGCAAACTATGAAGGACTTTTACAACTCCTAGACTCCACCAAGTGATGAACCTAGATCTACGAGCACAAACACACTAGAGATACTGGACACTCCGGCAATCACTGCCCTGAGATGCTTGAGGACGTAACTACTGGAGCAACCCCGTTGTGGAAGTAATTACTGACCTTCTGCCGGTTAAGAGAGACAACCCAGGGCACCCCGTCATCCCGATCTCCGTCGGCATGGTGGACTTCCTAGAAGCACTCTGTGACTTTGGCTCCAGCATCAACATTATGCCCAGGGTACTCTATGAAAAATTCTTTACACATCCTTTATTAGAAATAGCCATGTGTTTGCAGCTTGCAGATCGTACGCTAAGTTTCCCAAGGAGAATATTGAAGAACCTCTACGTCCAAGTTGGTACCTTATACGCTCCAGCAGACTTCGTGGTGATAGAGACTGATACTGATGAGAAGGCACCCATCATCCTAGCGAGGCCATTCCTGAACACCTCAGGAGCTGTCATCTACGCTACTGCTGCCAAGATCAATTTCTACATCAAGGCAAGGAAGGAGACGTTTTCCTTCAAGAACAAGACTGCACAAATCTCAGAGCAATCCCGACATGAACCAAGGAAGAGGACCAACAGGAGGAACAGGAACAAGCAAGTGTGGACTGAGTCAGCTAAGATGGTCACTGCAGTTCAAGGAGGTCAAGATCATCTATTTAAGTCACCGTTCCTGACCAAAAAGGACAACCCAGGCATGCCAAACATCTAGTGCTCCATTAATGGATACAACTTCGAGAGATGCTTTGCGACACCGAGTCAGGCGTCAACAAAATGGCCGCAGTCACCTATCAACTCCTGTTCGGAACCATGCTCCTAAACTCGACATACATTCAGCTCTAGATGGCAGATCAGACATTCTGAAAGGTTGAAGGTTATTGACATGGGAGAAGACGAGTACGATCCACCCATCATCCTTGGAAGACCAATCCTCAGCACCGTTAAAGCAATCATCTACATTGGAACCAGAGAAGTTCACATTCACTTCACCTCTGAGAAGGTACGCCGCTATTTTACTGACCCTAACTATATAGTTGAAGACTATAAGCAGGTCAGGACAAGAAGACGACGACGCAACCGCAACCAGAGGAGGCAAATCATCAAGGACGGATGGGTAGACTATGAAGGAGAAGTTGTAAGGTCTGAAGACATACAACTTGAACAGAACTGTCCTGAGGAGACCATAGCACCGAGTCAGGTGTGGAGAAAGAAGATAGTTATACATGAAGAGCAGGCGCCGCCGGAACCACCGACTACGCCATCCAGCGAATCCCAGGACGTCTGAGAAAATAGAGAGTTCCGTTTGGAGGACTTAAAAACACCGAACGCCTTACCAAGAGGTAAACTTGGTAGTTATCTTTTTCCTTTCAATTATTTTAAAATAGTTTGCTTAGTTAATCAGGTTCATATCATCTCGAAAAGAAAATAAAAATGTTAAAAATAGTAAGACCCATGTGAGTATGCTCATGGCATAAAACCCATAAGTACATTCACTGTGGTGGCGTAAAAATATAATAAATATATTCCTGTCCTATAAAAAAAATTATAAAAAATAAATTTATGATCCTACTAAAGAGTGTAACATTTATTGAGGAGGCTCAACATGATAAAGGCTAAATATTTATGCTAACACTTAATTAGTTCCACAAAGCTTTGTTGTCTATTTGAGCTCCACAGAATTCAAGGATCAAAGAAGACTAGCAGACGGAGGACATCCTAATCAGTGTCAGGGTGCTGCCGACATGCAAATACACCTCCGCCACCAGCTAGCTACATCAGAAGGAATTATGTCAAAATCTAGCTTGGGGGAGAGCACCCCCATTTATCCAGCTAAGTGTTTCTACTCACGTTTATACTTTACTCTAATAATAAAAAGATGCGTAATCATAGAAACCCAAATAAAGATTTTGTGCTTATATATATCTTTGCTTAGTTTGCTAAATAAATAAATAAATAAAGTTTACTATGAACCCTCATGATAAGCTCTCACATGGAAATGATGAATAGTTGCTCTGCCATGACTAGTTCTTAAAATTGAAATCTCTCTCAAGTTTAGGCATGACTGTTATTAATTAAGATTTGCTCTAAACCTGAACTTGTGGGAAGAGTACTTGATCTAAAGTCTAAGTCGTTAACGGATATGATATGGGAAGGTTGAGCTGCTGTTTATCTGTTCCTAGAGATGCTAGAATTCTGGAGAATTTTATCTTTGAAAAATCTTTAAAATGACACTTGATGAGTTCCTGTATGATGAGAGTTTAAATTCCTACCACAGCCATATATACATGCTTGCTAGACTTTGAGCCACACATTTACATTTTACTGCTTATGAGCATTGAGTGTGGTCAAGCTGTGTAGACCCTTAGGAGTTTGTCATGTGGTTAAATCAAGATTCACTTGCACGTTCACTCATACATGCTGCTTCTACTCAGGAAGTACCATCCACATATATCCATTTCCATCTCCAGAACTACCCAAAAATATTCTACTCCTAATCCGGGAGAGAATAGCCAAAAATATTTTTGTTTTTCCGCGGTGAAATAAATGCTCAAGTTATCTTGGTTACTACCACTTGCTACATCATTTCAAGAGATGAGTGCTCTGAAAAAAAATAGAAAGAAAAAAAAAGAGAGAATACGAGGAAATAAAAAGGGGCAAGTGCCCGGAACCTCAAAAGAAAAGAAAAAGTGAGATGAGAGGTAAAAATGGACAAGTGTCCGACAGTAGAATTAGGGGTACAAGATACCCACCTGAGAGGAAAGAAAAAGAAAATACAGAGCATCTCATTTTCCCCAAAAGTTTCAAAAGAGCAAGGAAGGTATGTATCCCCTCAAAAGAGCAAAAGTAGAATTAGACTTTCACCATTGTTATCACCATCATCACCATACACCATTCATTCGCCACACATGCACATCTTGATTTGACTTATTGACTTGTTCTTCTGGATCCATGGTTTGACTATGCAATAAATGTCTTGTAAGTATGTATTAGCTGTCTCCCACCTATGAGCTCTAGATATCAAAAGCCTTATTAGAGTAGGGTGAGAGAGAAGGCAATACCACTATGCCTCATACCAAAAATACCACATACTCTGAGAGAAGGCATACACCATTACTGCTTTGGTAAGGATCCAGAAATACCACAAATGAGAGACTAGAGAGAGTCATACAAGGAATCTCTGAGTTTTATTTGAAAATCTGCAAAAAACTCCAGAGCTATAGTTAATCGAAGAACAAGAGACATGGTGCTTGACTAGACTGTTCTATCTTTTAACTACTCAAGACAGAAGTGACGGTTACAAGTCCCAGAGTGGAAGGTAATATGAGTAAGTTTAAATCTTAACAGTTTACCCTAACCTAGAGATGAGATCTTGTTTGAACCCATGTGTATCTTTAAGGTATGAAACCACTGCAGAAACTCTTGAGTTCATCTTTGCTCAGGGACGAGCAAAGGTTAAGCTTGGGGGAGCTTGTTGACGGTCCTTAATGCTCACATTTAACTATCAACTAATCATGGAAAAGGATCCAAATGCAACTAACACCTAGACTTAGGGTTTTATCTGACAGAATTCCACGAGTTTTGGTGTTTGTCTATTTCT
Organism: Sorghum bicolor; assembly: GCF_000003195.3. NCBI lineage: Eukaryota > Viridiplantae > Streptophyta > Magnoliopsida > Poales > Poaceae > Sorghum > Sorghum bicolor. The sequence continues at coordinate 55,492,435 of NC_012874.2, forward strand.
GCAGGGGGTTATCAGGAAATACGGAAGAAAGGCCCACACGTCGGGTTTACATAGAGATATTAACGTGCCGCGCAATTTTCTACCATCTAGAAGACTACAGAAGCCACGGGAACGAACGGGAAGGAAATCGGGCTCGGAGGCAGGGCGCCCGCCCAACTCTCCTGGGCGCCCGCCCAGCTACAGTGCCCAATCAGGACACGTTTCGCGGATTATGCTCCACCGACCTAAAGGATCAAGGAAAACCGTGCAATCAATGTCGGTTTGATCCGACGGCCCAGATTCACTTGAAGGGACTATAAAACCAGACCCCCCTGGCCCCTGGAGATCATACCTCTTCTACAGAATCAAAGTTAGGGTTTCAATTCTTCATCCAAGTAGAGAGGATCCCTCTAGTTCTTCTAGTTCTACCTCTAGTTCATCTAGATCTAGTTCTAGTTCATCTAGCTCTAGTCCTAGTTCCTCTAGTTCTAGTTCTAGTTAGTTCTAGTTGTAATCTAGAAAATAGGGAGAGAGAAGAGGAGAGCGGAGGAGGAGCCGGATCTGTCGGATTTTCCTCAACATTATACTTTTGCAGCATCTGGTTCGTTCTTCATCGTTCTCCAGGTTCTTCAATTCATAATTCCTGAGTTCTTTAATTACTTTTATTTACATTCAAGTTATTTGTTGGATTCCCGCTTGCATCAAGTGCTCTAGTCTTTATAACGCTAGAGTAGTAATTAATAGATTAGACGTGGTGTTTAGTCTTGTGATTACCTGGAATTGCACCCAATCGTGCGGATTGTTGTGGTAGCCTTAGGGTAGTGACAGCCCTAACGGTCGACGTATTCCAACACGTTCGGATCGGTGTTTGTAGGACCGTAGTCAGACCTTCCTGTTGACACTTGCTAACTCCACTTGAATACTAGGTTGTCATCCCCAGCATGGCACTAGAGTGTACTATGGTATTTATACGCACACAGATAATCCGCAAGCGCACGGATACCGTTGAAGCTTTTACCCAGTTAAAGGTTTTATCGTATCCACAGGGAAACGGGAGAACTGATCTACGCTCTAACTTAACCAAGATAAGTAAATAGGTGTGAATAGGAAAGATGGTAGAATCGAATAAGAACAATATTAAAGGTAAAATAACAGTGAGTGATAATATGGGAATAGAGAGTAGAGCAATTCTAGTATATGGGCGATGGTAGCAGAATAGAGAGGATAACTATGGTTTCTCTACTTCAAAGGGGTATGTCTATGTCTGGGACGAACCACGTGATAAGAGTACACCACAAAGGATGCTTATCCATAGGCCGATAAACCCTACCCGTCCTGCTAACGAGAGGTGGACTACAGGGGACCAACGTAACTGTCACCTACGCGGCCTACCACACGATCCAGCTAGTCAGGGGATATCCACAAGTAATCTAGATCTAAGCACCACGCTTACACCTATACTACAACTCTAACCTATAGGGTCCTATAGATTAGAAGTACTCAAAAGAGTTGTGAACCAGAACATACATGATTAGTAATTGCATAATGAATTAGAAGTAGATTACCAGAGTCATCCCATGAGCAAGCTTGATTAGAGCTTGATCATGGCGAAGTACAACCGGAGGAAGAACCGACAGGCCGGCCTCTCCTCTAATCCTCCTTCGCTCTCCATCTCGCTACTATCTAGATCTACTCTAGTTTAGAGAAGAGAGGAGAGCTCTCATCTCTAAACCCTAGCTTTTGCTCTGTCTATGAATAATGAATAATGATCAAGGGGTGCCTCCTCCAGGGGCCAGGGGGTCTGGTTTTATAGTCCCCTCAAGTGAACCTGGGCCGTCGGATCAAACCGACATTGATTGAACGGTTATTCTTGATCCTTTAGGTCGGTGGAGCATAATCCGCGAGATTGAGCGTGATTGGCTACAGGAGGTGGGCGGGCGCCCAGTAGGACAGGGCGGGCGCCCTGTCTCTGGCCCCGTTTCGCCTCCGCTTCGGTCTCGTGGCTTCTGGAGTCTTCTAGATGTAAGATAATTGCGCAGCACGTTAATATCTTTACATAATCCCGACGTGTGGGCCTTTCTTCCATATTTCCTGATAACCCCCTGTAGAAATAGACAAACACCAAAACTCGTGGAATTCTGTCAGATAAAACCCTAAGTCTAGATGTTGATTTCATTTGGATCCTTTTCTTTGTTTATTTGATAGTTAAATTTGATACTTAAGGACCGTCAACAAACTCCCCCAAGCTTACCTCTTGCTCGTCCCTGAGCAAGGAGACTCAGCTATGGATCATAAGTTGTTGCAATATCTTAAAAATTTGACGGTACACATGCTTTTTAAATGAGGTCTCATCTCTGAGTTAGAGTAAACTGTCAAGACTTAAAACTTACTTACTTTACCTTTCACCATGGGACTTGTAACCGTCACTTCTGTCTTGAGTGGTTAAAAGATAGAACAGTCCCGTCAAGTGCCATGTCTCTTATTCTTGATCAGCTATAGCTCTGGAGTTTTTGCAGATTTTCAAATAAAACTCAGAGATTCCTTGTATGACTCTCTAAATCTCTCTTTTGTGGTATTTCTGGATCCTTACCAAGGCAGTGATGGTATATGCCTGCTCTCAAAATATGTGGTATTTGTGGTATAAGGCATAGTGACATTGCCTTCTCTCTCACCCTACTCTAATAAGGCTTTAATATCTAGAGCTCATAGGTGGGAGATAAAGTATACATACTTACAAGACATTTATTGTATAGTCAAACCATGGATCCAAAGAAACAAATCAATAAGCCAAATCAAGATGTGCATGTGTGGCGAATGAATAGTGTATGGTGATGATGGTGATAACAATGGTGAAAGTCTAATTCTACTTTTGCTCTTTTGAGGGGATACATACCTTCCTTGCTTTTTGAAACTTTATGAGGAGAATGAGATGCTCTTCTTTTTCTTTCCTCTCAGGTGGGTATCTTGTACCCCTAATTCTACTGTCGGACAGTTGTCCATTTTTACCTCTCGTCTCACTTTTTTTTCTTTCGAGGTTCCGGGCACTTGCCCCTTTTTATTCCCTCGTTTATTTTTATTTATTTATTTTCTTTTCTTCTCTCTTTTTTTTCAGAGCACTCATCTCTTGAGATAATATAGCAAGTGGTAGTAGCAAGATAATTTGAGCATTTATTTCACAGGGAATAACAGGGATAGGAAAATGTTTTTGGCTATTCTCTCCCAGATTAGGAGTAGAATGATTTTGGGTGAAACTGGAGATGGAAATGGATGGATATATGTGGATGGTACTTCCGGAGTAGAAGTAGCATATATGAGTGAACGTGCAAGTGAATCTTGATTTAACCACATGACAAGCTCCTAAGGGTCTACACAGCTTGACCACACTCAATGCTCATAAGCAGTAAATAAATGTGTGGCTCAAAGTCTAGCAAGCATGTATATATGGCTGTGGTAGGAATTTAAACTTTCATCATACAGGAACTCATCATGCAATATTTTAAAGATCTTTCAAAGATAAAATTCTCTAGAATTCTAGCATCTCTAGGAATAGATAAATAGCAGCTCAACCTTCCCATATCATATCCGTTAACAACTTAGATTTCATATCAAGTTTTCATCCCACAAGTTTAGATCTAGAGCAAGCTTTAAATTATAACAGTTATGTCTAAACTTGAGAGAGAACTTCAAATTTGCAAATTAGGCAGAGCAACTATTCATCATATCCATGCTAGAGTTTTATTATTAAGATTCATAGCAAACTTTATTTATTTATTTATTTAGCAAACTAAGAAAAGATATATATATAAGCATAAAATCTTTATTTGGTTTTTCATAGTTTATGTATTTTAATATTCTAATATAATATAAGTATAAAGATAGGTAGAAATACTTAGCGAGATAAATAGGGGTGCTCTCTCCCAAGCTGAATTTTGACGTAATTTCTCTTGATGTAGCTAGCAGGTGGCAGAGGTGTATTTGAAAGTCAGCAGCATTCTGACAGCGATTAGAATGTCCTCCATCTGCTAGTCTTCTTGATTCTTAAATTCTGTGGAGCTCAAATAGACAACAAAGCTTGTGGAACTAATTAAGTGTTAGTATAAATATCTAGCCTTCATCACGTTGAGCTTCCTCAATAAATATTACTCCCTGTTTTTATATTTTTATTTTATAAAGTAAAAAAGAAATATTTATTTTATTTTTATGCCACCACAGTGAAGGTACTTATGGGTTTTATGCCACTCGTATACTCACATGGGGCTTAGTATTTTTTAACATTTTTATTTTCTTTTCAAGATAGCATGATTAACTAATAATCTATTTAAGGCAAGTAAATAATTAAAGGGAAAAGAGAATGCAGAAAGGATAAATATGGATAACTACCAATCTTACCTTTCGGCGAGGGTTCAATGTTTTAAGTCTTCTTGACAAGACTTCTCACCGTGTTCATTCTTCAGGTGCGTCATTTGATTCAGGTGCGGACCTTGACGTCTGCACCTTTTAATACGGTGTCACCCATGTTCTTCGTTTGCCCAGCAGTTCGAAGTGAGGTGTTAGCAGTATCTTGCTCAGTGTGTTTGTGCTCGTAGTGTACCTGCTCATAGAGACAAGGCAGAGATCAAGTGCATGGGCCCTGTTGGTGGAAAACACCAACAGAACCAAAAGTGTATTTGTTCTTCTCTAACCTTAAGCATAGTGAGCAAGACAAAGTTGATGGATGATAAGTTCATGAGTGTAGCACTTATAACATTTGTCAGATCAGATCGCTCAACCTTATGGAAAGATAATCTATCTATGTATATGTCTTTTTCTTTATATCTCTCGATGATTGAATGTGTAACATTTTAGCTCATATGATTAGGAGTGTGGGATCATAGATTAAGGGACTAAACATGCTGAATCAATTGGGTTGGTTAATCTAGAGTTGTAAATCATACATGTTTGTCTCTTTTATTTATATGAACGCCAGAACCAAGGAGAAGCTTATAAAAGTGATAATCACGTACCTTAAGATGTTACCTTAATTGAAGAGTGATGGTATAGTATCACCTTGTGGAAGCTTTCCTTTCTTAGCGGTTGTGCATCATGTTTGTGGCACCCTCCATGGATCATCTCTTATGAGCTACGTCTTTCTTGTGCAAATTGTTAAACTTCATGTGTCACTCTCTTCGGCTCTGATGTGAGTTTATCTCAAGACTTCCCAAATCGATATTGAAAGTTTTTCTGCAGGGGTTAGTCCGACAAAATATACCAATATCTACTCAAGCAGTTTTTTTTAGTTCAATAACCAAACTAGACTCCATGTTTAATCAGATTAAGGAAGGCTATTTAACCTAAGCACCATGCTTAATTTAAATGCCAATGGAAGTATGGCGAGTACTTCCAAACCAACACTTGCTAGTAAATAGACAAAGGTAGCATGACAGCATTTATAGAGATTTACTCAAGTGGAGATGAAGTAGTGTGATTAGTATTTAACAAATTGAGCATGTCTCAAAGGTAGGGACAACCAGCATAGCAACATGGCAAAGGATGTTTTTATGTAAAGTACTCCCCCAAGCTTGAATTTTGCAAAATTCAAGTTTGGATGAATTTAATTCAATGTTGTATGATGATTGGTTGGACATACCTTGTGCTTGTCATTCATCCGATCTTCTTGCTCCAATCCTAGAAAGGTTAGTGACAAGAATACCCGAAGGAATATTTTTTTACAATTATCCTTATATGCTCAATACACAAGGTAATGTTGCAAATAATTAAAAGCTCATGTTACGATCTGATCAATGCTTATTTTAAGACACTAAGCTTGTCCTTGGGAAACCATCAGTTTATGTTGGCGAAGTGGTTTCCCCTCCGACGCCAACCTATATCTAGATCAACTCAACGAGATCTGAAATATTTATTATAGACATATGCATCGACAACCGCCCTTTTAAAGTTTTTATAAATAGAAAGGAAGAGGGGGTTGGAGATCTCAAGTGTGGTGATATCGGAGAGACCAATAGATTGGGAAGATGTTGCATATGAGCATGGAGTAAACGAAGTGGCTATGAAATAAATTCCATGCTCATTAATGTTATCTTCGTCTCCAATCTGAATGTTCGGAGTTTCTCCTGGATTGGTCTCACCTATGTCCTCTTCTGTAGTTGGATGAATCTCATCTTCAAAGGGAGTCAAGAACTCACCATTTGAAATTGAGCCAAAGTCAGAACCCATTAAGGCTTCTTCCTTATCCATCCATTTTACACATTCTAGCCATTTAGAACTTGTGATCAAAATATTGGAGGTGTTAGAATTTTCTATATGGCTTAGCTCTCCTTCTATGGCATTACTTGACATGCCATCCTTATGGTCTTCATGACTCCTATGGTTTGGTCATCTTGGTGAATTGCTAGGATCATCATGAGACTGAAAAGAAGAGGGATAAGAGGGATCTCTAAGGTCAAGGATGGATTTAGAACTTGTGAACATGGAAGGGGAGTAGATAGAATTGTCTATATGGCTTAGCTCTCCTTCACTTGATATGTCATCCTCGACTTCTTCATGATAGGAACCAGGACATTCTCTAAGAGAAACATTATTGCAAGGATTTGAATTATCCCTGCTTGAAGGTCTCTTATAGAACCAGAAGTCTAAACCATCAGCATCTAAAAGATTTAAGGTCGGAATTCCTTCCTCCCTTGGAGAATTTTGGGGTATTGATGGTTTAGGATCGATAGCTAAAGTTTGGGATTGAAGTGGTTGTGATCTGGCTATCGAAACTTCTTCTTCTTGTCTAGGAACTGGTTCTTTCTCTTTCTCAGGGATATAAAAGCTAGGAGACTTTCCGCTCATTAAATCAATCAAATTCCAAGCTTCACTAGCGGATAGGTGGTGGAAAGATCCTCCAGAGGCCGCATGAAGGATTTGCTTATTTTTCCTACTAAGGCCCTCAAAAAAGTGAATTAGAAGAACTTCTTCTGGAATAGAAAGTTTTGGGCCAGTGAGAGTAAGGTTAATAAAGCGGTCCCATGATTTGCCAAGAGATTCTTCTTCCAGTTGTCTAAAAGAAAGAATCTCACGCCGAAGTTCCACCACTTTGGAGATTGGAAAATATTTAGAAAGAAAACTACTATATAACTCCTTCCAATCTCCATAAACACTCCCTACTTTGAGTTTATACCAATGTCTAGCTTTTCCCGTTAAAGAGAACGGAAAGAGCTTCCATTTAAGGGTCTCATCGGACATGCCTTCTATGCGAAGGAGGTCACAGACTCGATAAAACTCTCTTAGGTGTGTGTATGGGTTTTCCTCACCTTCTCCTGAGAAAGGTTGTTTTTGAATAAATTCTATGTATTCGGGGTCTATCTCAAAACTAGATGCTATGATAGGCTTTGAAGATTTTGGTGGTTCGAGATGTGTGCCCATAGGTCTATGAAATTCATAGATAGACATGTTTGAATTCATAATAGACCAGAGATCAAGGATTAGATCAGAAGAAAGAATAGCAGAGATGAGGCAAAGGATAAAAGGAAAATATATATTTTTTTTATTTATTTATTTTTTATAAAATGATTAAACTAGTTCGTAGTCAACTCAGCAACCGTTTCCCCGGCAACGGCGCCAAAAATGCTTGTTGACACTTGCTAACACCACTTGAATACTAGTTTGTCATCCCCAGCATGGCACTAGAGTGTACTATGGTATTTATACGCACACAGATAATCCGCAAGCGTACGGATACCGTTGAAGCTTTTACCCGGTTAAAGGTTTTATCGTATCCACAGGGAAACGGGAGAACTGATCTACGCTCTAACTTAACCAAGATAAGTAAATAGGTGTGAATAGGAAAGATGGTAGAATCGAATAAGAACAATATTAAAGGTAAAATAACAGTGAGTGATAATATGGGAATAGAGAGTAGAGCAATTCTAGTATATGGGCGATGGTAGCAGAATAGAGAGGATAACTCTGGTTTCTCTACTTCAAAGGGGTATGTTTATGTCTCGGACGAACCACGTGACAAGAGTACACCACAAAGGATGCTTATCCATAGGCCGATAAACCCTACCCGTCATGCTAACGAGAGGTGGACTACAGGGGACCAACGTAACTGTCACCTACGCGGCCTACCATACGATCCAGCTAGTCAGGGGATATCCACAAGTAATCTAGATCTAAGCACCACGCTTACACCTATACTACAACTCTAACCTATAGGGTCCTATAGATTAGAAGTACTCAAAAGAGTTGTGAACCAGAATATACATGATTAGTAATTGCATAATGAATTAGAAGTAGATTACCAGAGTCATCCCATGAGCAAGCTTGATTAGAGCTTGATCATGGCGAAGTACAACCGGAGGAAGAACCGACAGGCCGGCCTCTCCTCTAATCCTCCTTCGCTCTCCATCTCGCTACTATCTAGATCTACTCTAGTTTAGAGAGGAGAGGAGAGCTCTCATCTCTAAACCCTAGCTTTTGCTCTGTCTATGAATAATGAATAATGATCAAGGGGTGCCTCCTCCAGGGGCCAGGGGGTCTGGTTTTATAGTACCCTCAAGTGAACCTGGGCCGTCGGATCAAACCGACATTGATTGAACGGTTATTCTTGATCCTTTAGGTCGGTGGAGCATAATCCACGAGATTGAGCGTGATTGGCTACAGGAGGTGGGCGGGCGCCCAGTAGGACAGGGCGGGCGCCCTGTCTCTGGCCCCGTTTCGCCTCCGCTTCGGTCTCGTGGCTTCTGGAGTCTTCTAGATGTAAGATAATTGCGCAGCACGTTAATATCTTTACGTAATCCCGACGTGTGGGCCTTTCTTCCATATTTCCTGATAACCCCCTGCAGAAATAGACAAACACCAAAACTCGTGGAATTCTGTCAGATAAAACCCTAAGTCTAGATGTTGATTTCATTTGGATCCTTTTCTTTGTTTATTTGATAGTTAAATTTGATACTTAAGGACCGTCAACACTTCCTAGCCCCCTTCTCATCTCTTTCTGTGGTTAGTGCTCTGATGTCCCGATATAAATAATCTTTGAAGTAATTCTTGATTCTTAGATCAACTAGAGAACTCTCAGGAAACTTCCTCTCTTCCCACCAAAAATAATTATATAGTTATCCTTGGGCGATCTTGAATCTTAATTAGTACACTCACGTTCCCTGTGGAAAATCGATACTCTGGAATACTCCCGGGTGAAAGCTACATCGGTATCCGTGCGCTTGCGGATTTTTGTGTTTGCGTTTAAAATACCCAACAGTAGGCACAAACCTCTCACAATCATCGGGAGATGGCCACGAACAATCACCAACTCGTGCCAATGCTCCTCCGCTGCTCCAAGCCGTCTAGGTGGCGGCAACCACCAAGAGTAACAAGAAATCCGCAGCTAGAACGATCCCCAAGTGCCACTAGATGCAATCACTCAAGCAAATGCACCTGGAATCACTCCCAATCTCACAAAGATGTTTAATCTATGAAGGAGATGAGTGGGTGGTGTTTGCTTAGGCTCACAAGGATGTTATGTATGCTAGAATGCCAAGAGAGTGAGCCCTAAGCCGGCCAACACGTATTTATAGACCCCTCACACAAATAGAGCCGTTGGCTCTTTCACTGGACAAAACTCGGAGTCACCGGACGCTCTTAAAGGGGCACCGGACGCTCAACACCAGCGTCCGGTGCTCCAACGTCAGCCGCGTGTCAGAGTCTAACGGTAACCTGCAGAGTACCGGACGCTGAGCAAGTTGGCACCGGACGCGTCCGGTGCACACCGGACTCATGCGCAGAGAGTTCCGCAAACCTGTGGGTCACCGAACGCTAAGCACCGGTAGCGTCCGGTGCTCACCGGACCCATGCGCAGAGAGGGTCGCAAAAACGCCCGCACACCGGACGCTAACCACCGGACGCTCCCTCAGCGTCCGGTGCTTCCAGTCAAACACTCTGGCCGAAGTCAGATAGCACCGGACGCATGAACAGGAGCCACCCTGCGTCCGGTGAGCATCGTCCGGTGCTTAACCCTAGCAGCACACCACACCGGACGCAAAGCCTCTGTGTCCGGTGCCTCAACGGCCAGCGTCCGGTGAGTGTTTCTCACCGAGAAACACTCCCGCGACTTCTCCAAAAAGTGTGCCAACACCAAAGCGAGGAACCCATCCTCTCTCTACCCTTCAACTTCAACTCCCTTCACAAAGTGTGCCAACACCACAACGTGTAAACCAACATGTGCACGTGTGTTAGCATTTTCACAAACATTTTTCTTTGAAGGAGTTAAGTTAGCTCACTAGGTTCTAAATGCATGCACATGAACAATGACACCTAGTGGCACTTGATAACCGCTTAGCCAATGATTTCCTCTCTTTATAGTACGGCTATCTATCCTAAATGTGATCACACCCTCTATGGTGTCTTGATCACCAAAACCAAAACCCTAAGCAATACCTTTGCCTTGATCTCCATAGGGTTTTGTTTTTCTCTTTCTTCTTTTCCAAGTTGAGCACTTGATCATCTTGTGGTCATCACCATGATCATCACTTGCTCCATCACTTGGCATGTACCAACCTTATTAAGTCTACACACACTTAGCATAGAGGTTAGTACTAGGGTTTCATCAATTATCCAAAACTAAACTAGGGCTTTCAATCTTCCCCTTTTTGGTAATTGATGACAACCCTTTTTTACAAAGATTTTCAATAAAATTTTCTTGGATTCATGTTGCTTGTCCAAGCATTTTACCATGTGCAAAGGTTATGGACAAGTTTCACAAACCCAAATTGGTAGCAATTGCTCCCCCTACATATGTGCTAAGAGTTTGGATTTAAGAGCTTGCACATATGCTTGAATAGGAAATATAGGAGTCAATTTCTACCAAATGATGCTAAGGTGTAAAGAATGGACCTTTGAAGCGTGATACCAATCAGAGTTTCCAATGTATACCATCCTTAGCACCATTAGTAACTAGACATTCAAAAAACTAGAACACCCCGTGAGATCAACATTATAAACAAGGTTCTAGTACCACTTGTGAAACAACTAAAAGTCTAGTTACACTACCTATGCATGCTAGTTCTTCATTTCATCAATCAAACCTATAACTAGCATACACCACACAAGCAAGGTATCGGAGAGAAAGCTTCTAAAGCTAGTGCAAATGCAAGCAAACATATGTGATGCACATTCAAATGCAACAAACAAGTTTATGAGCTTGCTCCCCCTACTTGTGTGCTTTAAAATTTTAATTGATCCCCTTCTTTTATCATGTTACTTCCTATCTTTGTATTTCTTTTGTAATTTCTCCCCTTTTGTCATCAATGACCACAAAAGGTGAGCTCAAATTTTAGATAGGTTAGTGTGAAAACCATGTGAAGTGAGATCATTTTGCCAAAATGGTCTAATCTAGATTACTTGCCTAAGATATTTAACTCGGTTTGATCCAAGGACAAGCTTCTTCACACCTTCAAATAAGGGTTATCTTTTATAGCTCATATTCTAGATTAAACACTAGGAATGCAAGCCCACAAACATGTCATATGCTACCACTAGATCAAGTCAAGCATAAAAGCAATAGTGGTACCATACAAGCATCAAGTTCATTTGATTTTTATGAATGATCTTAAGACATGTAAGAAATGACTAGATGCACTAAGCAAGTCCTTAGCATAAGATGAATGACATGTCAATCAATTTTACCTTGCTTTGCTCGAAGGAGAGGCATGTCATAAAGTGAGGGTGCATCAACACATATTTGAGAAGTCAAGTATGTTCAATTCATTCCATAGCTTGCAAAACCTCTTCTCATCAAGTGGCTTGGTGAATATGTCAGCAAGTTGGTCATCGGTGCCTATACTCTCAATGCAAATGTCCCCTTTTTGTTGGTGATCTCTTATGAAATGATGGCAGACATCTATATGCTTTATTCTTGAGTGTTTAACCGGATTGTTGGTGAGCTTCACAGCACTTTCATTGTCACATAGTAATGGCACTTGTTTGAAATTGATTCCAAAATCCTTCAAAGTTGCCTTCATTCTAGGATTTGTGCACAACAACTACCGGCCGCAATATACTCCGCTTCGGTGGTTGATAGTGCAACACTATTTTGCTTCTTGGATGACCATGAGACAAGTGATCTACCCAATAGTTGACATGTGCCCGATGTGCTTCTTCTCTCAACTTTGCATCCCGCATAGTCCGAGTCAGAATATCCAACAAGTTCAAACTTTGCACCTTTGGGATACCACAAACCAACATTTTGTGTATGCTTCAAGTACCTCAATATTCTCTTTATTGCTTTCAAATGACTTTCTCTTGGTGAGGCATGAAATCTTGCACACATGCATACACTAAACCTGGCATCCGGTCTTGATGTGGTCACATAGAGTAGGCTTCCAATCATAGACCGATACAACTTTTTATCCACCATATTTCCACTTGTATCACTATCTAGGCTTCCATTTGTTCCCATTGGAGTGCTAATTGATTTTGCATCATCCATACCAAACTTCTTGAGCATGTCTTTTATGTACTTGCCTTGACTCACAAATGTGCCATTCTTCAATTGCTTGATTTGAAGACCAAGGAAGTAACTAAGCTCTCCAATCTTTGACATCTCAAACTCATTAGCCATCATGTTGCCAAACTCCTCACAAAATTCTTGGTTGGTTGATCCAAATATGATATCATCAACATAGATTTGCAACACAAACAAGTCCTTGCCAATCTTCTTGGTGAAGAGAGTGGTGTCAACCTTGCCCATCTTGAAACCTTTAGAGAGTAAGAAATCTCTCAATCTGTCATACCATGCTCTTGGTGCTTGCTTCAAACCATACAATGTCTTTCTTAGCTTGTAAACATGGTTGGGTTTCTTGTCATCTTCAAAACCGGGAGGTTGCTCAACATATACTTCTTCATTGATATAGCCATTAAGAAATGCACTTTTCACATCCATTTGATATAGCTTGATATTATGTGCACAAGCATAGGCCAACAAGATCCTAATTGCTTCCAATCTTGCATCCGGGGCATATGTTTCACCAAAGTCAAGACCTTCAACTTGAGTATAGCCTTGTGCTACCAATCTTGCTTTGTTTCTTAAAACTATCCCATCTTGATCTTGTTTGTTGCGAAAGACCCATCTTGTACTAATGACATTGTGATCACTAGGCCTCTCAACTAATTCCCATACTTGATTTCTCTTGAAATTGTTAAGCTCTTCATGCATAGCATGGACCCAATCAACATCTCTCAATGCTTCATTAATCTTCTTTGGCTCAATGTGAGATACAAAGGAGAAATGCTCACAAAATGATGCTAGTCTTGATCTAGTTTGCACTCCTCTTTGAATGTCACATATGATATGATCTTAATGGATGATCTCTTGCAATATTTGTTGGTTGGAGTATTTGCACTTGATTGCTTGTACTTGGTTGATCATGAGATGATGTACTAGCTTGTTGATCTTGCACTTGTGTACCACTTGTACTAGCTTGATTTTGATCATGAGAACCACTAGCTTGCACATTAGAGGTAGGAAGTACTTAATCTTTGTCATCTTCAACGTCAATCACCTCTCTTGGCCTTAAATCACCAATATCCACATTCTTCATTGCATCGGCCAATTGAGTGCCTCTCACATCATGTAGATTCTCATCTTCCTCTTGAGAGCCATTGGTTTCATCAAACTCAACATCATGCACCTCTTCAAGAGTACCACTAGCTAAATTCCAAACTCTATAAGCTTTGCTAGTAGTTGAGTAACTATAACACCCCAAAATTTCAATTTTGGGTTGTTAGTATAAAACACTAAATAAAATAAATGGTTTTTAATATGTGGATAAAATTTACTAACAATAGTTTAGATTTTCATATATTTTTATCGAAGAAAAATGGTGCTTTTCAAATATTTTGGAATTAATTAGACGAGCTTTAGTTGATGTGATGCTTGCTTGTTGCTTGAGTTGTGTGTTTTTGAGTGTGCTAGGTTTTAAAAAAAACGCATTTAGACGCCGTCCGATCCTTCTCGAGAATTTTCAGAACCTTTCTCACACTTTTTTCCATTTTTCCTAGAGCAAAAATCTAATTTTTAGATGCTTTAAAATACTTTTTCATGGGCTCCAAAAACTTTATTTGGATTCAGAATCTCCCAATCTATCTATACAAGTTTTTCTTGGATTTTTGGAATTTTGAAAATATTTTTCAGGGATTTAAAATGATTTCAGCTTTTTCTGGAATTATTTTGGAACTAAAAATGATTTATTTAAAATCCCGAAATTAGGAAATTCCAAAACTTTTCCAAACCCTAGACCTATACATATGCCGGCGTAGCCCTCGACGCGCTGATTCCAGAAGTACGATCGCTTTCTCGAGCCGCCATTCGTAGCCCCGCAGATCCATCGCCGAAGTTTCAAATCTCGTTTCCGGCGAACTTTTCCGGTGAAAGTTCGGCGAGCTTTTCCGGCCAACTCCGGCATCCTCTGCGAAAACCGTCACCATCACGAGGTTCATCTCGATCTCCTCTACACCGGCACGCCATTATTTTCGCGAATCCGTACTCGTTAATCTCTTCTTCTCTTTTCCGGCGAGGTCATTCATGGACGAGCTCATTCTTCATCTCCTTCGGCCGGCACACCACGGTGCCCTTCAGGCCAGCAGCACCGCACCACGCAACCTCCAGCCGAACCCGCGCCCTGGCCTTGCGCGCCCTGCGCTGGCAGCAGCCATGCCATCGGTGCTAGCCAGCTGCCGCCGGCGTCCAGCCCATGCCGAGCGAGCCCTGGCCGAGGAGCCCGCGTGCGGGTCCACGCCGCGGTGGCCTCGCGCTGCCGCGCCGAGCCTCTGGCTGGCTGGCCGGCCGGCCAGGCCCCCCCCCCTTCCCCACGATGTACAGCAGCAGTTCGTGAGATGGATGAAGATGGACCAAGGTAGAAGATGCTGTTATTTACGATTTTGCCACTGAATAAAAATAGCAATAGTTTATTCGTTTTAACTTCGTTTTGTTCCGTTTCAGTTGCGTTAGTTTCGTAACATCGCGTTCTACGCAGTAGTGTTAACTTTTATTATGTCACATGTTTTTTTTCTATATTTAGTTGAATATTAGATTAATTAACGTATGTACCTAATTTTATAATTAAAAGCATTATAGAGTTAAAATCATGTTTTCTATTGTTTTGTGATCGTGGCAACGTAAATGACATGTTAGCAATACTGTTTTCCATGTCCCATGTTTATAAATATAATTAGTTTAATTAATATTTATTGAGTGCCATTTTTAATTATTAAAAAAACAATTTAGGTTTACACTTCATTATTTTTATAATCTAATATTAATTTGATTAATGTTAACTTAAATATTTATTAATTATAATTATTTTAGTTAGACATAAAGTGTATAATTAATTTGTTTAATATTTATTTAATGTCTTTCTAGATTAAAAGTAACTTATGTTTATAATTTAGATCTTTTATAAATAAATAAATGTTAACATTATTAATATCAACTTAAATGGTTCTTTATTAGTTATAACTTGTTTAATATAAATGTGACGCATGTTAGGATTTGATTAGTTGCTCTCACTTGCTTTGTGTTTTCTAAAATTACAAAGGCGTAAATGGCTTAAATGATATATATAATCATCTACAATTAAAAATATAACTAAAATTTAACTCCGGCTTTTATAATTCAACATAATTTGGTTAATCTAAAATTAGGATAGTTCTATTAAATGTCTGTCATTTTATTTCATCTCTTAAAACACGACCAACATATAGTCGTCTTCTCCGTTACACTTCGAGCCTCGATAGTCGTGTCCGTTTAACGATAGCTCCGTTCTTAATCGCTCTCGCGTTGTCACGATCGTAGCAATAGCCGTGTCATTTAGTGCACCCCTTCTAAGCTTTTCTTTTGATTGATGCTTGTTCTTAGTCGTGATTGTTTGTTTGTCTGTATGTGTTGCTTGTTTGCTACGAGTAGAAGAAGCGTGGTTCGTCAGCAATGAAGACCAGGAGCTAAGGACCGACATTCGAAGCAGAAGTTGGAGATTAGAAGAAAGAAGCAAAACAAGTCTGAGCAGATATACACTGGGAATAAAGGCAAGTGCAGACACCGTTTGATCATTTTGAACCGACTCATTAATGTCACTTACTTTATATGCATGTGTCCAATGAATGCAAACCCTAAGGACATGACTAGCTTTACTTACCATTCCTTGTTCGCCTAGGGTTATGTATGTGGGTAGTCTAGGCTATACTAGGTTTGCTTAGCTGCTCTACTCATCTTATACACATGCTTAAACAAGAAGTACACTCTACTTAACTTGATGCTTAAACTGTGCTGAACCTTTGGTCACTGCGGTGATGGCGATGTTGGATGCTTACGAGCATCATGATGATGGTGGTGACAGGGGGAGCAGGTACTGTTGGTGGTCCGGTTTGCCGGGCGTACCCGTCTTTGCTCTCCGTAAGGACTTAGTCAGGGAGCGGCCCCCTGGGACATACAGTGCAGCTCCAAGCTATATGGCTCTGGCTTGACTAATTAGCAGGACCTCCACTAGTAGGGTGTTACTTTCCGGGTAGGCGTGAGGAAGTAACTTGGGTAATGAATATTAAGTTGTCGGTTGATCGGTACGCCATGGCTATGGGTATCGACTGCCGAGCGCCCCGGCAAAAACTTGCGAGTGGCATCCTATTAGTTGGACCCTGTGAAAGGTCTCGTAGTGAGACCCTGCCTGCTCACCTTGGCAGTGTTTTGGGGAGTCATGACCCCGGGCAAATGGGAATCACGACTTGGAGTGAACGTGCACACCTCTGCAGAGTGTAAAACTGATATATCAGCCGTGCTCATGGTCACGAGCGGCCCAGACCCTCACTTGATGAGCAAATTGGATTCACTGGATACTTGGAGATGGAGCTTGGCGAGGTTGCTACCTCGTGTTTTGGCGGAATGGCTATTCCGTGTTGGCAGGATTGCTATCCTGTGTTAATAATTGGGGATAATCCCTAGACTACTATAATTATTAGGATAGTCATTTAAAAGATGCTAATCACTACTTACACTAATAAAGGGTTGGGTTTATGCTACTCATAATTAGTAGTAGGTTGTTCTAATAATAGTCATAATTAAAATTGATCAACTAAAATGCTATCGCAGTCAAACCAAGTCAGCTTTACCTTGTTTTAAGCCTTGCATGTCATTACTTTCCTTCTGTGCTTGTTGAGTTCGACATGAGCTCACCCTTGCTATTCCCCCCCACACCCCCAGTGTGTAGTGAAATGCTGCTCAGAAGAAGGACAGAGATATTATGGAGTTTTCTAGAAGTATATCAGAAGTGCTTGGCGTACGAAGCCCCCAGTCAACCGTCCCTGAGAAGAATGGAGCCTAAGAAGTTTAGCTACTGTTTCCGCGTACTCTGATGTTTGTAAGTGTTATTATAAATATGTTTTCCGCTATATATAACATTGTTTCTGATATTTCTATTCTTTGTTGTATGTGTGGACTTCCTGGGCACACATATGACGACTCTGGTCTTATTTTAAAAGCCAGGGTGTGACAGTAACCAAGCAAGAAACCTTCATCACATTTCTTTTCAAATTTACTCAATCTAGTGCCTTTCTTCAATATGTAGCATTTGCAACCAAAAACCCGAAAGTATGCAATATTGGGCTTTCTACCATTCAAGAGCTCATATGGTGTTTTCTCCATCATTGGGTGACAATAGAGTCGGTTGCTATAGTAGCAAGCCGTGTTGATTGCTTCGGCCCAAAAAGAATGACTCACATTATACTCACTCAACATTGATCTTGCCATGTCAATCAAGGTTCTATTCTTCCTCTCTACAAGACCATTTGATTGTGGAGTGTACTTGGCCGAGAATTGATGCCTAATGCCAAAATCATCACAAAGCTCATCAACTCTTGTGTTCTTGAATTCACTTCCATTGTCACTTCTCACTTTCTTGATGGTTGTTTCAAACTCATTGTGTATTCTCTTGACAAATGATTTGAAAGTTGCAAAAACATCACTCTTGTCACTAAGAAAGAATACCCATGTGTATCTTGTGAAATCATCCACTATCACAAATCCATATTTGTTTCCACCAATGCTTGTGTATGTGGTTGGTCCAAATAGATCCATGTGCAACAACTCAAATGCCTTGCATGTACTCATGATGCTCTTCTTTGGATGAGTGTTGCCAACTTGTTTTCCGGCTTGACATGCACTACAAAGCTTGTCTTTCTCGAATGTAACATCTTTCAAGCCTCTAACAAGATCATGCTTGACTAACTTGTTCAATTGTTTCATTCCAACATGACCAAGCCTTCTATGCCATAACCAACCCATGCTAGATTTAGTGAGCAAGCATGTTGATAATTGAGCTTCACTAGCATTGAAATCAACCAAGTATAGATTCTCATATCTAAAGCCTTTGAAGTTCAAGTTAGAGCCATCTACACTTATGATCTCAACATCATCAACTCCAAATATGCATTTGAAACCAAGATCACAAAGTTGAGCTACGGATAGCAAATTGAAGTTCAAGCTCTCTACTAGTAGCACATTGGAAATGCTCAAGTCATTGGATATAGCAATTTTACCAAGCCCTTTGACCTTGCCTTTGCCATTGTCACCAAATGTGATACTGTCAACACCATTGTCATCATTTGGATTGATTGAATTGAACATTCTTGAATCACCGGTCATGTGTTGTGTGCACCCACTATCAAGCACCCAATGCCTTCCTCCGGCTTTATAGTTTACCTACAAAACAAATCAATGTTTCTTAGGTACCCATACTTGTTTGGGTCCTTGGAGGTTAGTGACTAAGCTTTTTGGTACCCAAATGGCCTTCTTATTTGGACCCACAATTAGTGTACCAACAAACTTAGCATGCACACCCTTCTCACCCTTAGTAAGCACATAATAAGAATCAAAAGAAATGTAAGGTACATCAGCAATTTTCTTGTTCTTGTTCATTTTGTTGCAATTTAGCTCTAGGTGCCCAACTTGCTTGCATTTGTTGCAATACCGACCATTGCTCTTCACGAAGCTAGGTTTGTGAGTGGCAAAGGCTTTCTTGCCCTTCTTGGGGGTATAGCCTAATCCCTCTTTGTTGAGAGAAAACCTTTGGCTACCCAAGCACTTTAGCAAGTGGGCCTCACCACCATAGGCTTTTCCTAGGGCGTGAGTGAGCTCATCCACCTCTCTCTTGAGAGTCTCATTCTCAACCTTTAGTGAGGTATCACAAGTGACACTAACACTAGAAGTAGAGGTAGAGTGAGTGGTGGTGGATGAAGACCTACAAAAAGAGTTAGTGGCAACAACAATAGGTGGGTTGGGTGATTCTTTGATTAAGTCACATGTTGTGCCCACATCACATGATACAACAACCTTTTCCTTGTTTTCTTCTAATAACAAGGAGTGAGATTTTTCAAGCTTGGTATGAGCTTTGCCAAGATTCTCATGGGCTTCCACTAGCCTCTCATGTTTAGCATTGAGCTCATCAAAGGATTGCTCAAGAGCTTTTAATTTCTTAGCCAATTCTTTGCACTTCTTGTTTTTAGATTGAATAAGAGAATCGGCTTGTTCTAACATGTCCATGAGTTGTTCATTAGTGAATTCATTTTCATCATCGCTATCACTATCATGTTCATGTTCACTTTCACTTTCACTCTCATCATATTGTACCTTGTGGCCCTTGGCCATGAAGCATGAAGGAGTGTCAAAGAGTGATGGCTTGTTGATAGCAATGCTTGCAAGCGCCTTCTTCTTGGATGCCTTGTCATCATCACTCGAATCATCATCCGAAGAGGCATCACTATCCCATGTCACAACATAGGATCCACCCTTCTTCTTCTTCTTGAAGACCATCTTCTTCTCTTTCTTTTCTTTCTTCTCCTTCTTGTTCTTCTTGTCATGCTCATCATTGTCACTATTGTAGGGACAATCCGCCACAATATGATCGGGGCTCTTGGACTTATAGCATAGTCTCACATGCTCCTTGTTCTTGAAATGATCTCTTCTCTTTCTTGTATGGTAGCCCTTCTTCTTCATCATCTTGCCAAATTTGCGAACAAAGAGTGCTAGTGCTTCATCATCACTATCATCATTGGAGCACTCCTCATCGCTTGATTCTTCCTTCTTGGCTTTGCCCTTGTTCTTGCTCTTGGATGAAGAGCTAGCTTTGAATGCTACACTCTTCTTCTTCTTGTCATCATCATCCTTCTTCATGACCTCATCATCATCATTGTCATTGTATTGATCTTCGGTCATGACATCTCCAAGTACCTCATTGGGAGATACACCGGTCAATCCTCCTCTAAAGATGATTGTTCTCAATATCTTGAACCTCTTAGAGAAGCACATCAAGAACTTGTGAATGAAGTCCTCATCCTTCACTTTCTCACCAAGGCCCTTGATATCATTGATGATGACTTGGAGCCTATAGAACATCTCCGGTATAGACTCATCATCCTTCATCTTGAAGTTGGATAGCTTGTCCTTGAGCATATACAATTTGGCACTTTTTACCGTTGTAGTGCCCTCATATGTTTCTTCTAGTCTTGTCCACACTTCACTTGCCTTCTCAAGATCTTTGACTTGTTCAAACACCTTTGAATCAATGCCATTATAAATTATGTTGAGAGCCATGGTGTTACATTGCTTGTTTGCTCTCTCATTGTCGGTGGGGTTGGCGGGGTCAAGGATCACAAAGTCATTCTCCGTGACTTCCCACACTCTATCATTGATTGATCCATGGTACATCTTCATTTTTCTCTTCCAATAGTCAAAGGAACTTGTGCCATCAAAGAATGGTGGTTTGCCCCCAACATGGTTGAACACTATTTGAGCCATAATTTGAGCACCGAGGTTGTTAAGCCTTCACAAACGGTGACCAAGGCTCTGATACCACTTGAAAGGTCCTGATATGGCTAGAGGGGGGTGAATAGCCTATTTAAAAATTCTACAAATTCACTAGAGCAAGAGGTTAGTAAATAACAAAGCGAAGCTTTTTGCTCTAGCTCTAAAGTGGTGTTTGCAAGCCACCTATCCAACAATTCTAGTTGATATGATCACTAAGCACACAAGAGCTATGTCACTACTTACACTAGAGTGCTATCTAAAGTTTCTATACAAGTAAGTAAGCTACTCTAGTTTGCGGGAATGTAAGAGAGAAGGTTTGATCTTTATACCGCCGCATAGAGGGAATGAACCAATCAATAATATGAAGTTCAATCACCGGGAGAAATCCAATCAATAAACACAATGGAGACAAGCATTTTTTTCTCCTGAGGTTCACATGCTTGCCGGCACGCTACGTCCCCGTTGTGTCGACCAACACTTGGTGGTTCGGTGGCTAAGAGGTGTAGCACAAACCTCGTCCTCACTAGGACACCACAAGAACCTACCCACAAGTGAGGTAGCTCAATGACACGAGCAATCCACTAATGTTGCCTTTGGCACTCCACCGAGGTAGGCACAAACCTCTCACAATCGTCGGGAGATGGCCACGAACAATCACCAACTCGTGCCAATGCTCCTCTGCTGCTCCAAGCTGTCTAGGTGGCGGCAACCACCAAGAGTAACAAGAAATCCGCAGCTAGAACGATCCCCAAGTGCCACTAGATGCAATCACTCAAGCAAATGCACTTGGAATCACTCCCAATCTCACAAAGATGTTTAATCTATGAAGGAGATGAGTGGGAGGTGTTTGCTTAGGCTCACAAGGATGTTATGTATGCTAGAATGCCAAGAGAGTGAGCCCTAAGCTGGCCAACACGTATTTATAGACCCTCACACAAATAGAGTCGTTGGCTCTTTCACTGGGCAAAACTCGGGGTCACCGGACGCTCTTAAAGGGGCACCGGACGCTCAACACCAGCGTCCGGTGTTCCAACATCAGCCGCGTGTCAGAGTCTAACGGTAACCTGCAGAGCACCGGACGCTGAGCACCGGACTCATGCGTAGAGAGTTCCGCAAACCTGTGGGTCACCGGACGCTAAGCACCGGTAGCGTCCGGTGCTCACCGGACCCATGCGCAGAGAGGGTCGCAAAAACGCCCGCACACCGGACGCTAACCACCGGACGCTCCCTCAGCGTTCGGTGCTTCCAGTCAAACACTCTGGCCGAAGTCAGATAGCACCGGACGCATGAACAGGAGCCACCCTGCGTCCGGTGAGCACCGTCTGGTGCTTAACCCTAGCAGCACAGCACACCGGACGCAAAGCCTCTGCGTCCGGTGCCTCAACGGCCAGCGTCCGATGAGTGTTTCTCAGCGAGAAACACTCCCGCGACTTCTCCAAAAAGTGTGCCAACACCAAAGCGAGGAACCCATCCTCTCTCTACCCTTCAACTTCAACTCCCTTCACAAAGTGTGCCAACACCACAATGTGTAAACCAACATGTGCACGTGTGTTAGCATTTTCACAAACATTTTTCTTTGAAGGAGTTAAGTTAGCTCACTAGGTTCTAAATGCATGCACATGAACAATGACACCTAGTGGCACTTGATAACCGCTTAGCCAAAGAATTCCCCTCTTTATAGTACGGCTATCTATCCTAAATGTGATCACACCCTCTATGGTGTCTTGATCACCAAAACCAAAACCCTAAGCAATACCTTTGCCTTGATCTCCATAGGGTTTTGTTTTTCTCTTTCTTATTTTCCAAGTTGAGCACTTGATCATCTTGTGGTCATCACCATGATCATCACTTGCTCCATCACTTGGCATGTACCAACCTTATTAAGTCTACACACACTTAGCATAGAGGTTAGTACTAGGGTTTCATCAATTATCCAAAACCAAACTAGGGCTTTCACCAAGTGGTGCCTCAGAGCTGGGCCCACGCCGCCTATGGTCGGATCTGGCGGATGAGTAGCCCCCCCCCCCCGCCTGGAGTCTTCTTCGAGGGTTCCCCAGGCCTTCTCTGGCAAATCCTCGATCGTAGTCCTAGGGAGTGTGTTGCCCTCAACGACTCGGAGGATCTCTCGGACCTAGAGGACTCCCTGTCCGTAGCTCCTTCATCGCCGCCGCTGCAGCCATTGGAGAAGGGGAAGGTGGTAGCGGAGACCTCCCGCAAGCGCAGCAGGACTCAACGTCACCGACCGCGAAAGCACAGTGCGGGCATCATGGTGGATGCAAGGGAGGCCTACTACACACAACCGCCGAACCCTACACGGATGCAGCCGGCTTCGGTCATCGTTGCACCACCACCGTCTAATACAGCGACTGAGGGGAGTCCTGCCTCGCCACCTGCGGCTCACCCACCCCGTGAGTATGGCGAGCCAGACGGGGATGGCTTCTTCAACATTCGCAGTAGGCGATTTGGGTGCCAACGTACTCTGCCGCACCCGAGATCCCCCAAGAAGGTGCCCCCAGAGCTACAAGGGAAATGCTTCCGCTACCTCCGCGACAACCACGACAGAGTGCAATGCACATTTTCGGCTAGGTGCTACAACTGCTAGGTCGAGGGACACCGAGCGGTGGCATGCCCCTTGCCACCGTGCCATGAAAGAATCGTGAGCGAGAGCGGCGCTAAGCGGCCGCGCTCTCCTCCGCAGCAGGCGCCACGACATGTTTTTCATAAGATCGAGCGTGGAGGTTGCAGCTAGGGCTTGGCGGACACTGCCTCTCCGACTTCGGCTTTGACAGACCGCTCCTTGTCGCCCCCTCCCTCCCCCAAGTGCCTGGAGTGTGCCCCACCCTCTGTCGCAAGGACATCCTCGACGCCCGACCCCAGAATGTCCTACTACGCCGCTGTCGTCGCCACGCTGGCCTGGCGGACCTTCAGTGACAAAGACATGTGCACAGGTTGGGCCTTCCGTGCCGACTCCACCGTCGCCGCCGCTGCCCTCACCGCCACCTTCGCCTCCGCCGCCACAGGCATAGCAGAACACGGAGGCCCAGGACAGAGACGGAGACGTCATCGACCCCCTTCTACCTTTGATGACAAGTCGGAGTTTCACAGAGATGGATTGGGACTCGAAAAGTCTAAAGGCGGGGCACTATGCGCACTTGCCAACCATGGTGGTTCCGTGCTCGCCTGCAATCCAAGCAGCCGATGATGAGCTGGGACACGCTTTCACGATTATGGTGGGGGGAACGAGGCCTATGGTGTCCGTGCTTGAGGTCGTGGACTTCCTGCGGCGCCACTTCGAGCTCAGCGGCGACGAATTTGATGTATGCCACCACTATCCTGAGGACTTCATCGTCCACTTCTGCCATGGGGTGAATAGAGAGTGGGTGCTCCAATCGAGGAGGAACATCACTTGGTCACCTCTCATCTGGAACCCTTGGCGGCACACCACGCTGGGGATTTATGACAAATTCAGATTCAAGGTGATTGTGGCCTTGGCCCGCGTTCCTCTTCAGACACGCAACCTCAAAGTGGCACAGATGGTTCTAGGGCCGGCATGCACCAAGCTTGATTTCACTGAGCTAAGGGACAGGCCTTTAATCGACAATCATGAGTTTTTCATTTCGACATGGTGTTATCATCCCCGTTTAATTCCATAAGAACAGATTGTCTTCATTCGTGACCCCACGGCTCGTGGGATTGCACCGCCGGACGACCACCTATCGGGCATCAGATATCTGGTGTGGGCAACAAGGCTGGTAGCCTATCAAGACTTCTTTATGCCACTGGGCTCGCCATGCAATGGCGGCCGTAGCAGCAGTGGGGGTGGACGGGATGGCATGGGCGGTGACGATGACGTTCCAGCCGTCTGTGGACCTAGGCCTAGTCATGCGGTGGATGCCTAGGCCGACGGTGAGGTGGATGATGCCACTACAAATGGGACATGAGGCTACCAGGGGAGGCACGACCCTCGCAGTCGGTGCTGTGGCCATGATTATAGTGGGAAGCGTCCGCTACTCTTGGCCCGCTCCCCCCGCAACTGGTGGCTTTGTCCGCAGGATAACGGACAAGCAGACAGCCATGCCGCAGGGGGTCACGGCGACGCCTC
The DNA here is from genome assembly GCF_000003195.3 of Sorghum bicolor. Classification (NCBI taxonomy): domain Eukaryota; kingdom Viridiplantae; phylum Streptophyta; class Magnoliopsida; order Poales; family Poaceae; genus Sorghum; species Sorghum bicolor. Next base: position 55,517,340 of record NC_012874.2, read on the forward strand.
TGCGGCCGGTTGTCCATTCGCAGCTGTAGACATCGACCAGGCCTTCCTCGAGAGGGTGCCGTCTTCGACGATGCGGTGACATTGCCTCCGCTTCCCCGGAGCTGCTTCCTCCACACCACTAGAGCACCCCATGGCAAGGGTTGTCAACGGCTTCATCAACATCACACCTCTACTCCTGGAAATGGGCTGCAGCCGCATGTCCCCTCCAAGACCCATGCGTGCGGACTCGTGGGCTGACATGGCGGATTCTAAGCTTTCACTTCGCAGCACCAGCTGCTGTGTCCACCACCCCTTCTGCCCTTGACTGGTGGGCGGACATAGCCGTAGGCGAGATGGCATCTTTGGCGTGTGCGGCCCAGGGTGACGCCCGGTTCATGGCTGATTCACTGATGGCGCTAGACCTTCCTGATGTCCAAGCAACGACGGAGGAGGTAGACGTTGATGCCATAGTCGATGCCATGTGCCTGCCTCTATGCCATAGTCGATGCCATTTACCTCCTCGATGCCATATGCCTACCTCTACAACAGCCAATTTTGTAGGAGATGCCACGGCCGTATGTGCCGAGATCAATAATGGCCGAGAATGATGACGACTGGATTCCTCACTGGAGCAGTAGGCTGGCCGAAAATTAGCATGCGGCGACCCCAACCCAAAGTGACAAGCTAAGAAGATTATGCTCAGTAAGTGGACAGGGCAGCCGGTCCTATCCATCCACGAGCTCACCATCAACGAAGACTTCTGCAAGGCTTTCGTGGATGCCCCCCTATCAACCAGGAAATAGGCAATGAGGGTGTTGTTCCCCCAGCATGGTGGTCGCTACGCGCAGACGGCTGCAGGGCAGCACTGACCGCCTGACCGGCAAAGATGTGCATCCTTTCTCCATGAGTGCTAATCACTTGCTCATTTGGAATGCACAGGGTCTCAACAGCCGTGCACAGCGTAGTGTCATCCACTCGATTGCACCGGAGCAGAGAGCCTCCATCATCTGCATCCATGAGTCCAAGCTTGTACTATTTGATAACTCTCTAAACATTGACCTAGCAGGGTTCGACTATGATTATGCGTATCTACCCTCGGTGGGTTATTCCAGTGGATCGGTTTTGTGCTGGCACAGGACCTGTGGGGCTCCTCAGACATCACCATGCGGTGCTTCTCCATCTCCATGAAGCTCACTCTGCTCGGGTCATCTGGTGATCCATGGTGGATCTCTAATGTCTACGACCCACCTTCAAGAAGAGACAAACCGGCCTTCTTGTAGGAGCTTAGAGACATCAGGGCAGTGTGGGGATTTTAACCTCATTTACCATGCCGCGGACAAAAATAATGGCCGACTCCATAGGGGACAAATGAGGTAGTTCAAGAGCGTCATCGATGACCTACTCCTCGACGAGCTACACCTCCATGGTCGCCTCTTCACCTGGTCCTATCGGAGGGAGGTGCCGACCTTGGAGCGCCTTGATCGTGCTTTTGGCTCCATGGAGTGGATCCAGGCACACCTGAGTCACCATCTACATTGCCTGTCTTCTGATTCTTCAGACCATGCTCTGCTTTTGTTGATCCTATCCACCGATCCTTGGTCGGTGCATAGATTTCATTTTGAGCATGCTTGCACCAACATCGAGGGCTTCTAGGAGGTTGTGCAAGCGTATTGGGGTCTAGTAAATTGGGATTCTAGCCCGTGCCACGTGGTGGACTAGAAACTTAGGTTCGTGGCACATGCGTTGAAGAGTTGGCGCGCTACCTATGTGGGTGATGTGCGGCTACAGCTCACCGCCGCTAGGGCTGTGGTCTTTGAGCTCGACACGGCGCAATAAACAAGGGCGTTATCTCCTAATCAACAGGAATGGCATACCGAGCTCAAGGCCAAAATTCTGGGGCTAGCTTCCCTGGTGAGAACGATGGTACAGGTAGAGAGCACGATGCCATTCCCTGCGTAAAGGGGACGCCTGTACGAGATCCTTCCATCTCTAGGCATGCCATCGAAAGCGAAAGAACCACATGATGGTGCTACTTCACAATGGCCAAATCTTCACGAAGGAGGATGTGAAGCAAGGAATCGTTCATGCCTACTACAGCGCCCTAATCGACACGCCCTTCCACCGCACTAATGCAATAGACTTCACCCCGCTTGACATGCTTAGGTCAGATCTCTCTGATCTTTGTGCTGCCATTTTCTATGGACGAGGTGCTAAGGATCGTGCACGAGACCCTAGCAGACCGTGCTCCTAGACCGGACGGGTTCAGCGGTGCGTTCTACTGTCTTTGCTGGGAGACCGTGGCGCCGGACATGCTGCGTGCTTTCCAGGCGTTCTAGGAACTTGACTTCAAAAACCTAGGGGAGGTGAATGGGGCAACGATGGTGCTCCTGCACAAGACGCTGGCACCGGAGGGACTCAAGGATTATAGGCCGATCAACTTAATGCACTTGATTGGGAAGATGTTTGCCAAGGTCCTCGCCATGCGGCTGGCAACAAAGATGGTAGATATAGTGCGGCAGAACCAGTCGGCCTTCATCCATGGGCTGTTGGTCAATGGCCGACTCGGTGACATCCATGACAATTTCAAAACTGTCCAACTAGCATGTCGTTGGCTGTACAGCAAGCGATCCCCAGTGGTACTACTCAAGATCGATCTGGCCAAGGCGTTTGACATGGTCGCCTAGCCATTTCTACTAGAGGTCATGGAGCATCTAGGGTTCCCTCACAGGTGGATGGAGTGGATTTTGGCCTTGCTACGTTCGGCCAGCACTCGGGTGTTGGTCAATGGCCGACTCGGTGAGCGAATTTGTCATGCCAAAGGTTTGCGACAAGGTGATATGTTGTCTCCTTTGCTCTTCGTCATCGTGATGGTCGTACTAAACTCCATGATCACTGAGGCTGACCGTCGTCATACTCTCACCCCTCTGCCTGGCCCGGTGAGTGGATTTCGAGTGTCGCTCTATGCAAATGACCTCGTCGTTCTGCTGGTGCTACGGGCCTCAGACTTCTGTGCCATCCGACGGCTTCTTGAGGTTTTTGCAATGGCGTCCGGCCTCTGGACCAACATTGACAAGTGTACAGGGTCAGAGACAAAGACTTAGCCGCCGTCCTTTAGGTATTCTTATGTAGGGTGGAGGAGTTCCCTACAAAATACCTAGGGGCGCCATTGTCTATTAGGAAGCTAGCCCGAGACAAAGAGCAGGCTCTAGTTGATTCAGTGGTAGGCCAGATTCCTGCTTGGAAGGCCAGCCACCTGAACAAGGCGGGCAGAGCGACGCTGACGTGAACTACTCTTTCCGCTATCACAGTACACGTTTCCATCTGTTGTGCTTTAGCTGCTTGGGCCATCGACGCTTTCGACAAGGCCCGAATAGGGTTCCTTTGGTGTGGAGAAGCTCAGGTCAAGGGGGGCGGGAATGCAAGCTCGCATGGCCAGTCGTCTGCGCTAGGGAGCTTGGGCCTCCCTGACTTGCGGATCCTCGGATTCGCACGGAGCCTGCGATGGGAATGGAATCAGAGGGATCGCTAGAGGCCACCTGGGCGCAGTTGCCAGCCACGGCAGAGGCCAAGGTAGCAAGCATGTTCGACGCTTCCACTTCCTTTGTGATTGGCAACAGGGAACTCGCGCGTTTCTGGATGGACAGATGGCTTCTACAAGGATGTATCTCCCAGCTAGTGCCGTTTGTATTCAACGCCGTGCAGCGTCGCCTGCGTCAGCGCTCTGTCCTGGAGGCTTTGGAGGACAACCAGTGGGCTTGGGACGCGGTGGCTGCCTCGACATTGACGTTCATGTCTCAGTTCGTGCGCCTGTGGACTATACTCCTAGAGGTGCAGCTTAATTTGTCTACCCCGGATAGGATGGTCTGGAAGTGGACTCCCAACGGTGCATACTCTACCTCCTCAGCCTACCAAGCCTTTTTCATTGGCCGCGTTCACCTCGCCGGGGCTGTCGAGCTTTGGAAGGCTTCTTCACCTCCCAAGGTGAAGTTTTTCTTCTGGGAGGCGATGCATGGCAAGCTTTGGACCGCAGAGCGGCGGCGAAGGCACGGGCAGCAGCAGAATGACGCCTGTGCCCTCTGCGATCAGGAGCCTGAACGATCAGACCACCTGCTCATTTCGTGTTCTTTCTCTCAGGAGGTTTGGATGCGTCTTCTCAGCCGCTCGCGGAGTAGGGTTCCTACGCCGCAACGGCGAGGATTCAACGCGTTGGTCCTTTTGGCCTCCTAGATGCTATGGAAGGAGCGTAACAAGAGGACATTCGACAACGTCAGCGCAACTATGTCTATGGTTCTGCTCAGGATCAGGGAGGTGGGCGACGAATGGATCGCCGCCGGTTACAGGGCTTTGGTGAGAGTGTTACTACCTTAGAGCAACACCTGAAGTTTGATATAATTTACTTGGTAAATTAATAAATCTAGCAAGTTAATAAAAAATAGGTAACCTTTATATCTTGTCTTCTCCAACAGTTTTGTATAAGTCGCGTAGCCTTTTTCCAGTAGCGAAATTAGTTACCAACTTAGTACAGCCATCGAAGCTCCGCCGTTAAAACCGGTGTGCCTTGTGTGTAAGTGTGTTTCCAGCGTATCCTTAGGCATCTCGCCATAGAGAACGACGGGATGTAATTGACCATTCCTTCTTCTCTTAATGAGGTACGTGCGGTGCACATTTTCGAAAAAAAGATTAAAGTTTCCAGAAAGGACGAGTGCACTCTGCTTCTTACATGTGAAGGGTTCGGGAGGTTCGTGACGTTTATTTGATCATCATTTCTGTAGGTCATGTTAATCATTTGAATATGCCGACAGAACATCATCCATGACCATAGATTATTTTACTGAAAAATAAATTATTATTCTTCACAGTAGAAATGACAAAGGATGACACTCTAAAACAGTGATGAGAAAAAAACATTACAAGAAACCAATGACGACATTCCAAATAAACAGTGGTTGTCAGCACTCGGAACTAACTGAAGACATACAATTTATACATTCCAAATGCATTTGTTGTAAAACAAGCAACGGTGTAAACTAGAAAAATATATAGCAAGCATAATCACTGGCAAGGAGGTTGAAGATTTTACTGCAAAGGTCCTGACAAAAGGTTTCCTGACAAGTCCAACGTGGTCAGGCTAATTGGCATGGGAGGTATTGGACCAGTTAATTGGTTTGAACCAATCAAGAGTCGTTCTACCGACATGTGCTCCATATTGGCTGGCAACCCTCCGCCGATTTGATTGTTGGAGATGTTCAAATACCTGGCCTTTGAAAACGTACTGCAAAACCAGTGTGGAAGACGGTCGTTTATACCTGTGTTAGAAATATCAAGCCAATTAATATCCACCATCAATTTAAGCCAAGAAGGAAATGCAGGTCCCATTCGACAAGATGCAAAATCTGCTTGTTGTAATCTGAAGGGTGGTTGCCACTCCGAACTGATCTCAATCTTCAAGGAATTATAAGACAGGTCTAACCACCGTAAGCTCTTCAGACTAGCGAAGTGTTCCTCTGTGATGGTGCCATCCAGATTGTTACTAGTTAGGTCCAGATTTTCCAAATTTCTGAGCATGCCAATCTCACGTGGCACCTGTCCAGTCAGACGGTTGTACGACAGGTCAAGGTAACTCAAGCCGGTAAACTCCCCAACAAATGATGGTAGAGGTCCAGTAATGTTATTATAAGTGAGAGCAAGATATTCTAGGCCCGTCAACATCCGCAACGAATCTGGCAGCATTCCACTGATATTATTCTGTGACAGATCAAGGTAACCTAAACTGGTTAATTGCCCCATCCAGTTTGGTAGTGTTCCACCAATATTGTTGCCATACAGGTCAAGGCTTTCCAAGCTGGTCAATGGCCACATCTGGTTTGGTAGTGTGCCGCTGATGTTATTTGATTCTAGGTTCAATTCTTGCAATCTGTTGGGTGAACAACGTGGCAGACTTTCAAGGATCTCTGTTATTTCTCCGCATAAAGTATACCGTATGCATAGGGTTTCTAAACTACAAAGGTTTCTTAGGCTTGTTATGAAGATACATTTATTTAAAAACGATGAAATTGATGATGAAATGCGAAGGTCTTCGAGATACTTCATGCCTCCTAGTGCAAGGGGAAGTGGACCATACAAATCCGTGGATTCAAGATCTAGGTGCTTGAGATGTGTTATGTTCCAAAACCAACATGATGCAATTGGATGGCCAAGTAAGTTGCCAGAGAGATCGAGCTTCTCAAGGTTTGTAAGATTAAGGCGTGGGAGAGATTGCTCTGCATTTGTAAGTGAGCAGTAACAAAGTTCAAGGACCTTGAGAGAAGGAATCATGTTGACTGCAAGAGCCCAGTCACCAACTGCGCTGAGGTTTACTCCATAGAGCCTAAGATACTGAAGGAAGTGCAGGTGTGTTAGCCATGACAGATCTGTTGATCGAAGCAAACTGTCTTGTGTAGACGAAGAAAGGTGAAGATATTGCAGGTTTGACAAGTTGCCGAGCTGAGAAGGCACTCTACCAGAAAATGGTACATCAGACAGGTCCAGATACTTTAGGCTGTTCATAGAGCCCAAGAACTCTGGAATACGACCAGCCGATGAGCCATTGAGACTATTCCCGCTCAGATCTAGGTGCTCTAGATGCTCCAGTGAAAGCAAAGAGTGACTTATCTGGCCAACCAGAGAACAGCTTCCAAGTTGAAGCTTGAGGACATGGCCGGTGTGGTTGCTGCACACGACACCGTTCCACTTACAGCAGTCTTCGCCACCTCGCTGCCACAACGTGAGGTTGCCCCAAGGATCCCTGATGATGCCTCTCTTGAAGGCCAGCAGGGCCTCCCTCTCGTGAGGTATGCAGGAGGTAGAACCAGAACTAGAAGCTACATGGGCAGCAACAGTAGGGAGTTGCGCGGCTACAAGGACAAGCAACAAGCTGGCAAGAGTATTATGGACTATGGCCATGGGTCGTCTTGGTAGCCTCTATCTGTGTGAGGGCTCATGTGGTGCCACACCGTGGGGATTATAAGACGATCCAGTCTCCGGCCAAGTCATCGCCGTCCACTACCGGCTTTTTAAAGGCAAAGACGACCACTACATGGCCATGGGGGTGATGGTAGCCTCTGTCTGTCTGGGGGTGATGGTGCCGCCCATTATGGTGGCCATGGGGGACGAAGACGATCCAGTCTACGGCCAAGTCATCGTCGTCGTCGTCCACTATTGGCTTTTAAATTAAAAGGCAAAAACGACCACTAGGGTAAGCTACCAGAAGTCGTCAAGCCTTGGAGGCTTTCAAAACTTAAAAACAGCAGACTAAACCTATCTTGCCCAAGAGACCTTATTGATCCCGAATTAACTGCGTGAAACAATTTGTTGCCCGGTATTACTAATATAGAGTTCACCCATGAATAAGATGGTTTCACTAGAATTTAAATCCAAATGAAAAATTCTCGGTGAAGTCACACTATCAAGCGTTATTATATAGAGAATTTTTACAATGGCTGTCCAAAAATAGACGGCTCATGAGCACCGATCCAACGGCTACGAAGGTAGAGGAACCAAGAGGAACCAATTGGAGAGGCACCAAATGCATACTAAATGGTGAGACCATATGCACTACGCACTAAGTTCTTACTAAAATTGGTGGGATCGGTCTTCTAAAAAAAGATGAGATAATTCTATTTTTGATTTTTTTTATATAATTAAGGGTAGAATAATAAATGTATAATAGAATAACAATATGTGAGTAGTATATGGATGACTAAAATAATATAGTTGCATTATGTTTCGCTTCGAAGTTAGATTCAGTGTGTCACATCTTTTTTTTAAAAGTTAGGTTGGATGTTTGATTTAAGATGCGCGTGTAATGCTACGGCTTTGTGTTATTCTGTCATGGTTATATGTTGGTCATGGTTATGTATTGCTCTGTAGCTAGCAGAATCACCATGAGTGACATTTTTAGATCAAGCACAGGCAGTCAGAAAAATTTCTTCTCTAAAAGTTTTAGCCATGTATACCTACGGTTCTAGTTGATGTCTGCTTGTAATTATTATTTTTCTCGCCTGATGCGTTTTTTTTTTTTTGAAATGAGCTACTTTGGCCTGATGCTGATCGACGGCCAAGTGAAGTGGATTGGATTTTTGCAGAGGCATCCATCTTTTCGCACAAGCATGACCATCTTGAAAGTTGGGTTGAACTAGATGAACCTTTCAGTCTCTCCAGGTTTGCGTGTTATACAGGGAAGGAATAGCTTCTTCCGTGGCACATATAGAGGAATTTGTTACAACAAGAACTCTCCTATACTTAGTCTCCAAGATCTGCTAACAACCCAAGATTACATGCATGCCGTTCAGCAGTCTGGGCGCATGGCCTGGCCTAACAACCTAGGCTAACAATAAGCTAACAACTCTATCGTCTAACACATCTTTCACTTGAAATCTAGCATACAGAGTCTCATACACTGGGAAAATATGTATAATATGCCATCATGAGATGTCCTGACGCTTACAGGACATATATACTGCTTGAAACGACCTAGATTTTTTCCACAAAAGGGAAAAATCCACAGATTCGAATTATAATGTGATAATTTAAAAATTGAGCCATCACATTATCATATATCAGCTGTTATCATAGTCATACATCGTGAAAAATAAGATTACAACACATTTACTTTACAACTCTTGGTCAACAAGCCTACTACATCGTTTTTCTAGCGGAAAACACACACGGGTCTATATCAGAGTTGATGTAGCACGTCAGCGGTGAAGGCTCCTCCTTCACGGGCAATCATCAGAGTCGGCGTAGTTTATCAGCGGGCGTAGCCTTCATCTCCGAACCAAACTTGAGCGCAGGAACGAGACCACCTAATCCTTCTATTCTCCGTAGTTATCGTCATGAACCACGTTCAAAACCTGCTAAACAATTTTCAGTACGATTTGTACTGGCCACTGGCTCCCACCCTATGCTTTTGCATAAGCTTTGTGGTAAGTGGAATGCAAATGGTAGATTAAGAGGCCTATATATATGGTTGTAGTTTTCCCTATGCAAGTTCATCAATATTTAATAATAATAATTCATCAGGTTTTAATCCATCTCAACCACACATCCATCCATCCATCCCATCACACACATCTCACCACACTCTCACTCTCTAGGCGGCAAGTACGACTCCCGCTCGTGCCTTGCCTCAACGGCCATCGCCGGATCCAACACAAACCCAGGGGAAGGTAGAAAGGACTCCTCTCACTAGTCAAGTGAAGCTGTACTTAGGAAAGGTCCATAGCCGACGAATCAGCATATGTATCGATCGATCAACCAAAACTCTGCAGAGGTTTGCAATAACCACAAGATCACCATCATCGACAAAGGCCCTCGTCTAGGCTGATTCCGGGCTATCTTCCAACTAAACACGATGCCACCCTACCACTCAGAACTGGGACCCTACCGGAGTACCACAGGTACGCTGAGACTGTGAGGCGTAGTACCGGGCCCCAAAGGTCACTACGCTGTCTTAGGAGGGTGTGGGTCCTCATGCCCGTACCTCCCTACACTATCCGCTAACAACCTAGTAGTAGTGACACCGCTCTAGCTGGTCGTACATCCGTCTCCTCCCCATAAGAGCGAGTGGGGTGCAAGGCTTCCTAAGACCCGGTCCACAGAACATATCAGTCCTTAGGGTGACCAAACAGGACATCTTCACAAGGGGCCAACCGATGCACCGCTCGTCGGGACATCCGGCTACCCCATGCTAAACAGCACCTCCCATCCCGGTGCTTCGTCCCACGAAGACACTCCACTCCGGGACCTCTCCCTGTCACATGTACCCGCCACAGGTATCTCTCATGGAGAACGCCCAGGTAGCGTCCTCCGGCAAGACTTGTCCCAAGACTCGTCGTAGATCCTGCTCGGTCGACTCAACCCTCACCACACACCCAAGACACACGCCAAGATCTCCCCAAATCCATTATCATCTCCTTATCCAGTTATCGGCTCCACGTGCCTTATCCACTCACATCCAATCTCGCACATTGCATCACATCACAGATATAATGCGTAGTAGAAGCAGTAGCAAGTAGTATGCAGCTTCTGACCTAACAGCGGGTGTGCGAGGGTTATAGGTTGCAACAAGGCAATGGCTCACAAGCATTTCTACCATGCAACCTATCTCAGTTCATTTGCATAAAAGTAAAGCGCTAGCATCTACATTATTGCATGTCTAATAGGATTCTACGAGGTTGGGTGGGACGTGGCACCTGTCGAGTGACATTTCCAAGATCCTCAGTTCACTGGTAGTTGTACTCATCCAAGGTCCTCCTTTCCGCATGTCCTTTCTTCAACGGGTCCTGATCCGATCCACGTTAACCGAAGCAACTACCTCGAAAGCGACAAACAAGGCGAAACAATCAAACCACTAGCCCTATAAAGACTAAGAAAAGAGGCGACAAAACACTGAAGGACAACTACACTGAAAGAGCACCGAAAGGAAAACGGCTTAGCCCTCTCGGCGGATGTTCGATCCCTGGGCTAAAAGGAACGAGAATGGTTGTTTACTAAGTACCAGCTGGAGTCTTCGCCTAGCCGTTACTTCCCGGGTCGGTCGTGTCGACCTGTACGGCTTTAATAACAAAGGCGTAGACTCTAACTCATTTTAAGTAAACACCATGGCTTACGAACTTTCGATCCAAGCATCATAGAGATTGACGAGAACCAAACGGTTGTAAGCACAAGAACTCTGATCTCTCTCCACCCGTATGCCATTATGATTGACGAGAGTCAAGAGAGGGTGGAACAAAGAGAAAAAAAAAGGGGAGTGGTCTACTTCTTCCCATCCACTCGCCATGATAAGAGACGGGGAATTAGAAAGAGTGACACACAAAGAACACGAGTGCTCAAACTACTTGTAGGGTACCACAACCTTGGTGCACTAAATGCACTAAGACATCACAAGGGTTCTTAGCGGTGCGGCTGTCACCGCGAGAACCAAAGAAATGCTACAGTTGAATAGGTACAAGCATACAAGAGTTTAAACACGAAGAACTAAAAAGGCAGGAAAAGACACGGGTTTCACTTCCCATTGATCCACTTGCCAATGCGACGACGGGAATCACGGAATCGGAAACAAAACATCGAACAAGTAAAAGGGGCTCAATCCACGTCTTACTGGATCGACGGGGATTGAGAACAAGAGAGAATAAGAACGAAATCACACTCTTTCAACCAACTCGCCATGGAACAAACGACAGTTGGAGAAATAAACACGACCCCATGAACTACACCAACTCATAACACTTCTCGACCTAGGTGCTTCTGAATTGGCACAGGGTCATTCCTATAGTTTCAGGCGATGCGGTTGTCACCGCAAAAACTAAGGGAAATGTCCGGGTCTAGGTGGCATAAGCATATGAGACGAATAAGATAAACATGCGAGAAACTAGGTAAAGCCCGATGACCATGGCGAGGTGACTCGAGGCCATGAGCTCCACCTAACGAGTTGGCTTTCATAAGTCCCACGATCATCGTCCGCTAATCCTCCCACTAAACTAGGTCACGAGTGGCTCACCAAGTGCGGGTAGGAGGCACACCGACAATGAGTCCATGGTAACCACGCCTGTGGGTCGAAAAAGGGTCGCTAACAATCATAGCACTAGAGAGTCAATTAAACGTGGGGAAACGAGTTACGTTCAGCATCACGATCACGGTGGGACGAACCCACGATCAAGACGATCAAACAAACTATCATTTCTCCAACCGGCTCGAAGGCTCAGTCCTCAGGCAAATACCAAAAGAAAGAACAATGACTACACGAGAGAAGGGACATGCTTAGCATTACGACCATGGCAAGACGAACTCGCGATCGCAACACTCAAACATATCACTCTCTCAACTGGCTCGAAGGCACGGTCCACAGACGACGATAATCACACAAAGAATCATGACTCGACCGCTAACAACACAAAGACAACGATGACTCGGAGTAGCACATTCCAATGGCACAAGATAGAGATAGATAGATAGATAAATAGACCGGCACGAAGGCACGGCACAGGCATGGATATAGATAAATCATATACAGATGATAGATAATGAAAAGGCAAGTATGAATAAGATATGAATTAATATGAAGGAGTTTCGTCAACGTCGATTAGGGTTTAGGGGTTTCGACCTTGCAGTTGGTGGGCTTCGGGTCGCGGACGTGGAGGATGGCGTCGGGGTGGTCCTCCGCTCGGCGTCGGGAGCAGATCGACGGGCCCGTGTCGCGGTTCGGCTCGATGGTCACGGGCTCAAAGTCGAGGACGGAGCCGTGGACACCGAACGTGGTCGTGGTGCTTGGTCACCGCAGCGACGTCGCGGCTACCACGCTGCTGCCGGGGTGGTGACCGCGGCGAGCACGTGGCCAAGGGCTCGGGCGACGTCGGGGTGGCGCTCGGTGCTGCGTGGCTGCGGGCGACGTCGTGGTCGGGGCGAGGTCGGTGTTGCTGTCCTGCTGCTCGGCGTCGCGACGAGGAAGTGGACGGCGGTGTGGCCGTGTCAGTCGTCAAGGTGAGGGCGCCGTCGTCTCTGGCTCTCGATGGCACGGCGGCACGGGCTCCTGGTGACCGTGGCGAGGACAGGACGAAGCTTGGCGCGGCGAGCGGCTCTGGCGCATGAGCAGGAAGGAGCTCGGGGGAGAGCTCGCGGTGCTGGCTCGGCTCGACGTCGCGCACCACAGCGAGGTCCATGCGCATCGTCGGGGCACGTCGTCGTGGCGGACAGGGTTGGGTTGGTGACCGCGGCGAGCTCGGAGCCGCGGTCGGCTTGGTGGCACGGCTCGACGCAGAGGCAGACCGGGGCGTCGGGGATAGCCGGGCTCGGAGCAGACCACGGCGAGGACGTCGCGGAGGGGCGACACGCTCGTGGTGGCACGACGAGGACTGCGTCGAGGCTTCGCTTGCGGTGGCTCGGCGAGGTCGTGCACAGGAGCTCGACGCGGCGGGCGGTTCCGGTGCGAGGACGGCATCGCGGGGTTGGGGCTCTGCGCGGCGAGGGCGCGGAGCTCCTGCTCGACGGCGAGGGTCGCGGGCGGGGATGGGGACGCCGCGGGCTCCTGGGCAAGGTCACAGTCGAAGCTCGGCACGGCGGTGCTCGGCGTCGCGGGGCACCGAGGGGGCTCGGCAGCGCTGTGGCGCCCGTGCGGCCGGCCGTGGCCGTGGCCGCGGCTGATGCCGAGGTGCAGGTGCATGGGGGCGAGGGCTCCGAGGTGCTCGGCAGCGCTGCAGGCAGGAAAGGAAGAGGAGACGGGGGTGGTGGCGGTGCCATAGCTGGGAGCGGAGCAAGCATTGGCGGTACGATTCTTATAGCGGTGCGATGCTAGGGTTCCAGGGGCAGCGCGTCGATCCTCAGCGTCCGTGCAGTGGAGGGCCGCGTGGCACACATCCAAGAGGCGCACGGAGGCCAGGGCGCTGGCATCGGGGCGCTGGCGTCGGGGCGATGGCGCTCTCCAGCAGGCGGGCGGCGGCTGGGTGCTGGGGTGCGCGCCCCTGCTCGCTAGGGTTGGGGGAGCTCGCGCGCTCTGGGCCTGGCGACCTGGGCCGTGGAGGGGGATGGGGAGCAGGCTGGGCCGCGGGGTTTCGGGTGGGCCGACTGCTGGGCTTGGCAAGGCTCCTGCGCGAGTTGGGCCTAGCGAGGTGGATGGGCCAAGAAGCCAGGCCGGGTGGGTGGTGCAGGCCACGCAAGGGTGATGGGCTGGTGCAAAGCGAGCAGGCCGGCTGGGCAAGAGAAGAAGGAAGGTTTTTCCATTTTTGGATTAAGCACAAAGGAATATCACAAGATGGATTCAAAGAGGGGATTTAGGAAGGGAACCAAGTAGGTGAGAAAGATCACAAAGGGTTAGAAAGGAGTTTGGAAGGAATTCAAAGGAGTTTGAGACGTACTCCAATAGAAAGGTTGAGAAGGGATTCGCTTCGCCTTTGAGATAGGCTCAACGGAGATTCGGGAAGACTTTGCTACAGATTTTGCACTCCAGAAGAAACTCAAAACCATAAACAAGACCCAACTTAAGACGACTCACGAACAAGAGCACTCGTCTACAAACAATTCTAAATGAATGTGACGTTTTGTTAGCGGGTTAAGATCGAGTTAGATCTAAAAACTATATGCTTCTCACGATCATAGGAAAAAATTTAAAAAGCTCGTATTTTTGGTTTTCGTAAAAATCCGGGATGTTACAGTCCACCCTCCTTACAGGAATCTCGTCCCCGAGATTTAGGCGTTGCTCGGTCGGTGAAGAAATGAAGGTGTCGTTCCCAAAGCCTTTCTTACTTCTGAGTTGTTTCCTCTCAGTGTGATCGCTCCACAAACCTTTTCCAAAATAGGAGTGAGTCATATTCTGGGTGTATCCAAGGCTTAGTCGCGGGTGTTGGGTATCCAAATTTTTACATCGAGGCGATGGGTATCCAAGAATCGCATCGGGTTTATGAACATCTGGCTCTCAAGGGGTGCATGGCAGGCTTAAACATAGCTAGGGTTGTTGGCTTTCATCAGCTGTTTTTCACGCATCACCCTTTGGAAAAGGCTTTTGAAAGAAGGGAGTTTTGGGAAACAGGTTTCAAAAATAGAGGGAAAGCGCTTTTACAAAGTCAAGTTTTTTTTTGAGACTTCAAAATGAAGAGAGCCTTTGAAGAGGGTTCAAATCAATGCAAGTTTTGAAAACCACATCTTTTGAAGGTTTTGTGATAAAAGATTCTTAATCAAGAGATTTTGAAACTCTTTTAGTTTTCAAAACATGGCGTTGTTTATTTTTTTGAATTAAACAAACTAGTTTTGGAAATGATTAGAAATCATTCCTCAATTTTGAAAGTTAAAGTTTTAACAACAAAAGCATTTTCTTTTAAAACTTGTAAGTTCATTTTAGTTTTGCTAATTTTTATTTTATTATTTTTTTTGAAATGATACAAATAAAATCTTTTCACAATGGTTTTGTTTAATAAATCACTGTCAATTTGCTTTTTCCCTTTAAGACAAGGTTGCCTTTTGAAAGGAATTTGGCTCTCGAGATGAAATCAAAGACATTTAAAACAAAACTGGGCCAAAGATCTTTGGTTTGAAAACCACTTTGTTGGTTGAAGGTAAAACTTTTGATTTTCAGAAGAGGATTGGTAACACCTTTTGAAAGATAACTTGTTTTTAAATCATTTCATAGGTAGATTTTGGAATAAACTGGAGTTGAGAAAGGAGTTAGAATTGCTTTCTTTGTCAAAAGGAAGAACATCGAGAGAGTTTTGAAATACTTTTTCCTTCGCAATAGAGATGCTTTTGCTAAAGAGGGGACTTTTTCAATCGAAAGGAGGGGTAATTTTGAAGACAGGTTTATTTGTAAGCCATAAACAGTTTTGAAATAGATGGGCAATACAGGATGCAACAACTTTACCTTACTTTTAACTCGGTTAGTCAAGGTCGACTATCTAGTCTCGGGACGGTCTTAGGTTTAGCCGGCTAGGTTGGACGGGATCCAGAGTCTTACTCGCATAAAACAGGTTCTATGACTTACACTCAGACAACAAGAAGCCAAAGAAATGCAACAACATAAGATCCAAGCACTCAAATAGCGTTACAACTCCTAATGCATAGTGTTGACTTGAGGCGACTCACCGACCTTCAAAGTCTCACACGACTATCGATCTAGCGTGGGCGGGTATGGGAAAAGATTCCAACGGTCATCTTTATGAAATAGGGAGGTCAGTTAGCAGCAGAATTCAAGGCGGAGGGGGAAAACAAGTGTTAGCATCTATAACTCTACAAAAGATAGAATGTTTAGCTTCTAAACTAGTGTTTGGTACAAATGGTCTCGTCCTAGGGTCAAGTATGGCTCTGATACCAACTGAAACGACCTAGATTTTTTCCACAAAAGGGAAAAATCCACAGATTCGAATTATAATGTGATAATTCAAAAATTGAGCCATCACATTATCATATATCAGCTGTTATCATAGTCATACATCGTGAAAAATAAGATTACAACACATTTACTTTACAACTCTTGGTCAACAAGCCTACTACATCGTTTTTCTAGCGGAAAACACACACGGGTCTATATCAGAGTTGATGTAGCACGTCAGCGGTGAGGGCTCCTCCTTCACGGGCAATCATCAGAGTCGGTGTAGTTTATCAGCGGGCGTAGCCTTCATCTCCGAACCAAACTTGAGCGCAGGAACGAGACCAACTAATCCTTCTATTCTCCGTAGTTATCGTCATGAACCACGTTCAAAACCTGTTAAACAATTTTCAGTACGATTTGTACTGGCCACTGACTCCCACCCTATGCTTTTGTGTAAGCTTTGTGGTAAGTGGAATGCAAAGGGTAGATCAAGAGGCCTATATATATGGCTGTAGTTTTCCCTATGCAAGTTCATCAATATTTAATAATAATAATTCATCAGGTTTTAATCCATCTCAACCACACATCCATCCATCCATCCCATCACACACATCTCACCACACTCTCACTCTCTAGGCGGCAAGTATGACTCCCGCTCGTGCCTTGCCTCAACGGCCATCGCCGGATCCAACACAAACCTAGGGGAAGGTAGAAAGGACTTCTCTCACTAGTCAAGTGAAGCTGTACTTAGGAAAGGTCCATAGCCGACGAATCGGCATATGTATCCATCGATCAACCAAAACTCTACAGAGGTTTGCACTAACCACAAGATCACCATCATCGACGAAGGCCCTCGTCTAGGCTGATTCCGGGCTGTCTTCCAACTAAACACGATGCCACCCTACCACTCAGAACTGGGACCATATCGGAGTACCACCGGTACGCTGAGACTGTGAGGCGTAGTACCGGGCCCCAAAGGTCACTACGCTGTCTTAGGAGGGTGTGGGTCCTCATGCCCGTACCTCCCTACACTATCCGCTAACAACCTAGTAGTAGTGGCACCGCTCTAGCTAGTCGTACATCCGTCTCCTCCCCATAAGAGCGAGTGGGGTGCAAGGCTTCCTAAGAACCGGTCCACAGAACATATCAGTCCTTAGGGTGACCAAACAGGACATCTTCACAAGGGGCCAACCGATGTACCGCTCGTCGGGACATCCGGCTACACCGTGCTAAACAGCACCTCCCATCCCGGTGCTTCGTCCCACGAAGACACTCCACTCCAGGACCTCTCCCTGTCACATGTACCCGCCACAGGTATGTCTCATGGAGAACGCCCAAGTAGCGTCCTCCGGCAAGACTTGTCCCAAGACTCGTCGTAGATCCTGCTCGGTCGACTCAACCCTCACCACACACCCAAGACACACGCCAAGATCTCCCCAAATCCATTATCATCTCCTTATCCAGTTATCGGCACCATGTGCCTTATCCACTCACATCCAATCTCCCACATTGCATCACATCACAGATATAATGCGTAGTAGAAGCAGTAGCAAGTAGTATGCAGCTTCTGACCTAACAGCGGGTGTGCGAGGATTATAGGTTGCAACAAGGCAATGGCTCACAAGCATTTCTACCATGCAACCTATCTCAGTTCATTTGCATAAAAGTAAAGCGCTAGCATCGACATTATTGCATGTCTAATAGGATTCTACGAGGTTGGGTGGGACGTGGCACCTGTCGAGTGACATTTCCAAGATCCTCAGTTCACTGGTAGTTGTACTCATCCAAGGTCCTCCTTTCCGCATGTCCTTTCTTCAACGGGTCCCGATCCGATCCACGTTAACCGAAGCAACTACATCGAAAGCGACAAACAAGGCGAAACAATCAAACCACTAGCCCTAGAAAGACTAAGAAAAGAGGCGACAAAACACTGAAGGACAACTACACTGAAAGAGCACCGAAAGGAAAACGGCTTAGCCCTCTCGGCAGATGTTCGATCCCAGGGCTAAAAGGAACGAGAATGGTTGTTTACTAAGTACCAGCTGGAGTCTTCGCCTAGCCGTTACTTCCCGGGTCGGTCGTGTCGACCTGTACGGCTTTAATAACAAAGGCGTAGACTCTAACTCATTTTAAGTAAACACCATGGCTTACGAACTTTCGATCCAAGCGTCATAGAGATTGACGAGAACCAAACGGTTGTAAGCACAAGAACTTTGATCTCTCTCAACCCGTACGCCATTATGATTGACGAGAGTCAAGAGAGGGTGGAACAAAGAGAAAAAAAAGGGGAGTGGTCTACTTCTTCCCATCCACTCGCCATGATAAGAGACGGGGAATTAGAAAGAGTGACACACAAAGAACACGAGTGCTCAAACTACTTGTAGGGTACCACAACCTTGGTGCACTAAATGCACTAAGACATCACTAGGGTTCTTAGCGGTGCGGCTGTCACCGCGAGAACCAAAGAAATGCTACGGTTGAATAGGTACAAGCATACAAGAGTTTAAACACGAAGAACCAAAAAGGCGGGAAAAGACACGGGTTTCACTTCCCATTGATCCACTTGCCAATGCGACGACGGGAATCACGGAATCGGAAACAAAACATCGAACAAGTAAAAGGGGCTCAATCCATATCTTACTGGATCGACGGGGATTGAGAACAAGAGAGAATAAGAACGAAATCACACTCTTTCACCCAACTCACCATGGAACAAACGACAGTTGGAGAAATAAACACGACCCCATGAACTACACCAACTCATAACACTTCTCGACCTAGGTGCTTCTGAATTGGCACAGGGTCATTCCTATAGTTTCAGGCGATGCGGTTGTCACCGCGAAAACTAAGGGAAATGTCCGGGTCTAGGTGGCATAAGCATATGAGACGAATAAGATAAACATGCGAGAAACTAGGTAAAGCCCGATGACCATGGCGAGGTGACTCGAGGCCATGAGCTCCACCTAACGAGTTGGCTTTCATAAGTCCCACGATCATCGTCCGCTAATCCTCCCACTAAACTAGGTCACGAGTGGCTCACCAAGTGCGGGTAGGAGGCGCACCGACAATGAGTCCATGGTAACCACGCCTGTGGGTCGAAAAAGGGTCGCTAACAATCATAGCACTAGAGAGTCAATTAAACGTGGGGAAACGAGTTACGTTCAGCATCACAATCACGGTGGGACGAACCCACGATCGAGACAATCAAACAAACTACCATTTCTCCAACCGGCTCGAAGGCTCAGTCCTCAGGCAAATAGCAAAAGAAAGAACAACGACTACACGAGAGAAGGGACATGCTTAGCATTACGACCATGGCAAGACGAACTCGCGATCGCAACACTCAAACATATCACTCTCTCAACTGGCTCGAAGGCACGGTCCACAGACGACGACAATCACACAAAGAATCACGACTCGACCGCTAACAACACAAAGACAACGATGACTTGGAGTAGCACATTCCCATGGCACATGATAGAGATAGATAGATAGATCAATAGACCGGCATGAAGGCACGGCACAGGCATGGATATAGATAAATCATATACAGATGATAGATAATGAAAAGGCAAGTATGAACAAGATATGAATTAATATGAAGGAGTTTCGTCAACGTCGATTAGGGTTTAGGGGGTTTCGACCTCGCAGTTGGCGGGCTTCGGGTCACGGTCGTGGACGATGGCGTCGGGGTGGTCCTCCGCTCGGCGTCGGGAGCAGATCGACGGGCCTGTGTCGCGGTTCGGCTCGATGGTCACGGGCTCAAAGTCGAGGACGGAGCTGTGGACGCCGAACGTGGTCGTGGTGCTTGGTCACCGCAGCGACGTCGCGGCGACCACGCTGCTGCCGGGGTGGTGACCGCGGCGAGCACGTGGCCAAGGGCTCGGGCGACGTCGGGGTGGCGCTCGGTGCTGCGTGGCTGCGGGCGACGTCGTGGTCGGGGCGAGGTCGGTGTCGCTGTCCTGCTGCTCGGCGTTGCGACGAGGAAGAGGACGGCGGTGTGGCCGTGTCAGTCGTCGATGTGAGGGCGCCGTCGTCTCTGGCTCTCGATGGCACGGCGGCACGGGCTCCTGGTGACTGTGGTGAGGACAGGACGAAGCTTGGCGCGGCGAGCGGCTCTGGCGCATGATCAGGAAGGAGCTCGGGGGAGAGCTCGCGGTGCTGGCTCGGCTCGACGTCGCGCACAACAGCGAGGTCCATGCGCGTCGTCGGGGCACGTCGTCGTGGCGGACAGGGTTGGGTTGGTGACCGCGGCGAGCTCGGAGCCGCGGTTGGCTTGGTGGCACGGCTCGACGCAGAGGCAGACCGGGGCGTCGGGGATGGCCGGGCTCGGAGCAGACCACGGCGAGGACGTCGCGGAGGGGCGACACGCTCGCGGTGGCACGACGAGGACTGCGTCGAGGCTTCGCTTGCGGTGGCTCGGCGAGGTCGTGCATAGGAGCTCGACGCGGCGGGCGGCTCCGGTGCGAGGACGGCGTCGCGGGGTTGGGGCTCTACGCGGCGAGGGCGCGGAGCTCCTGCTCGACGGCGAGGGTCGCGGGCGGGGATGGGGACGCCGCGGGCTCCTGGGCAAGGTCACAGTCGAAGCTCGGCGCGGCGGTGCTCGGCGTCGCGAGGCACCGAGGGGGCTCGGCAGCGCTGTGGCGCCCGTGCGGCCGGCCGTGGCCGTGGCCGCGGCTGATCCCGAGGTGCAGGTGCACGGGGGCGAGGGCTCGGAGGTGCTCGGCGGCGCTGCAGGCAGGAAAGGAAGAGGAGACGGGGGTGGTGGCGGCGCCATGGCTGGGAGCGGAGCAAGCAGTGGCGGCACGATTCATATAGCGGTGCGAGGCTAGGGTTCTAGGGGCAGCGCGTCGATCCTCAGCGTCCGTGCAGTGGAGGGCCGCGTGGCACACATCCAAGATGCGCACGGAAGCCAGGGCGCTGGCATCGGGGCGCTGGCGTCGGGGCAATGGCGCTCTCCAGCAGGCGGGCGGCGGCTGGGTGCTGGGGTGCGCGCACCTGCTCGCTAGGGTTGGGGGAGCTCGCGCGCTCTGGGCCTGGCGACCTGGGCCGTGGAGGGGGATGGGGAGCAGGCTGGGCCGCGGGGTTTCGTGTGGGCCGGCTGCTGGGCTTGGCAAGGCTCCTGCGCGAGTTGGGCCGAGCGAGGTGGATGGGCCAAGAAGCCAGGCCGGGTGGGTGGTGCAGGCCACGCAAGGGTGCTGGGCTGGTGCAAAGCGAGCAGGCCGGCTGGGCTAGAGAAGAAGGAAGGTTTTTCCATTTTTGGATTAAGCACAAAGGAATGTCACAAGATGGATTCAAAGAGGGGATTTAGGAAGGGAACCAAGTAGGTGAGAAAGATCACAAAGGGTTAGAAAGGAGTTTGGAAGGAATTCAAAGGAGTTTGAGACGTCCTCCAATAGAAAGGTTGAGAAGGGATTCGCTTCGCCTTTGAGATAGGCTCAACGGAGATTCGGGAAGACTTTGCTACAGATTTTGCACTCCAAAAGAAACTCAAAACCATAAACAAGACCCAACTTAAGACGACTCACGAACAAGAGCACTCGTCTACGAACAATTCTAAATGAATGGGACGTTTTGTTAGCGGGTTAAGATCGAGTTAGATCTAAAAACTATATGCTTCTCATGATCACAGGAAAAATTTTAAAAAGCTCGTATTTTTGGTTTTCGTAAAAATCCAGGATGTTACACTGCAATTATAAATTTCAGGCTGATAAATGAGATCGGGAACCCCAACAAAAGAAAAACAATAAACAAAGCGAATTCTACTGTGAATCTGCAACAAAAATAAACAAAAAAATTAGAGTAATTAATAAGGGACAGGAAAAGGTGAGAGGATCAAGCAAAAGCTTTGTGCCAGCAATGGAGCAGAGGAGAGGCCTCTCTCTCAAGAATCAGTAAAAGAATGCTTTGCGCGGGAGGATCAAGCGAATGCTTTGCGCGCGGATGAGGGCAGGCCTGCGGCAGCACTGTGCAAGGCCGAGGACAGGCCTGCGGCGGCACCGCACAAGGCCGTGGGCAGGCCGGTGGCGGCTCTCTACCGTGGGTAGGCAAGCGGCGGCGCACCCCGCGCAAGGCCGAGGGCAGGCCGGCGGCGGCGCTCTGCTGAGCCCAGTCCAGCCCTGGATAGTTGAACAGGCAAGGGGTGCATGAGGGAGGTGAGCCACAATTACAATACTGACCTTCCACTCAAAAATTAATTAGCACTGATAATTTTCTTAGGAACCCATAGGAACCAAAAATACCCCCAACCACCGTAAAAGAGCTCATATAGAGACATTAACAAACTCATTTGGAAAGTAAAAACCTCATTAAAAAATAAATAAAATTCTTGTCATACCTATGATGAGAAGTTATGTTGACAAAGGATAACCTAGTAAAGTGTAATTGACAAGGTAGTAAAACTTGTTGCTTTTGTCACAAAGAAGAGACAATTAAGCACTTGTTTTTTGACTGCCAATTTGCTTGTTCAATTTGGTCTTTTATTCAGGTTGCAACGGTCTTTTAAAACCCCACAATACAAGTCAAATGTTCAATGGCTGACTAGGTGTCAACAAAGATGTCAAGCTTCTACTGCTGTTAGGAGGAGCTGCGACTTGTTGGTCTATTTTGGCTTAACAAAAATCCTGTGCAGGTTATCTATTTGCTTATCCACTAGTCATGCACTTGGACTTTCCTACACAAGTCAGATTTGCAAGATACAGGTGCAACAGTATCACAACAGTTGACGCAGGTGACTAAGAAACCCCCCCCCCCCTAAGGCACATGGGTGGTACCTGTGGTCAAGTTTACGAATTGATAGTCACTAGATTATGCCAGATTTCTTCTCTTTCTTTGGTTGTGTACCACTTCTTAGGTACAGGTCCGAAGTTGCCCTCTTTAATTTGTATCAACTCGAAATATTGCTTCTGAAGTTTTAATAAAAGCTTCTTTTATCCAAAAAAAATAGACCAACAGAATAAATTACCACAAGCCGTCCAATATCTGATGGAACTGCACGTACTCTAGCTCCATGTTTGCTAGGGCAGAGGATATGCTACAATGTAAACATCTTTGTCCTCCTTAGTATGCTATTGAATGACGCGTTGTGTAAAAACTACCTCCTACTTAAAAAAACTAGTATAGTGCCTGTGCTAATGCTGTGGTGGTATTTCAAGGATGCACATAAAGACTACCAAATGGTATTTTTCCCATAGTTCAAGTTTCACTCAAGGAGCTACAAGGTTCAGAAATCTCTCTTTCAAACTAAAACACGAAGGTTCAGTGAGCTTATGTGTTCTAAATCATATCTATCCATCACAAGTTAGATCACAAAGACTGTCAAGGGCAGCAAACCCCTGACTGGCTGGACCGCGGCTACGGAGCTCGTAGCCGTCGGCCGTCTTCTCCGGTGAGGTTATACCCCTCTACCGCAGGCTTACAGAGAATAGAGAGAGATTAGGGATAACTTCATTGCTTGATTAATCATGACCTCTAGTACAGTTTATATAGGCCCGTGGCCTGCCACACTTGGTAACAAGAAAATAGATAATAACTAATTAGGAATGAATCCCCTAGACTTAAGGCCAATCAATCATCTAATCAAATCAGCCACTTTCCCTAGCCGCACCTTCCTCCTGATCTCCTGCGCCTGCTGCCTCAGCGCGTGCTGCAGCCCGCCTGACATCACGGGCCCTCCGCTGACGTGCATAAGTGCGGCCCCACATGACATCGCTCCCCCCTCGAGAGTCAGCTCGTCCTCGAGCTGGAAGTCTGGAAACTGCTCGCGGAAGGATTCAGCATCTTCCCATGTGGCCGACTCTGGAGGTTCGCCGCGCCAATGGACGAGCAGCTGACGAACGCCACGCGCCAAGCGAGCACGCTCAACCCTGCTGGGTTCTGGAGGCACCGTACCATGGTGAATGTGTGGCAGAGCCGGTGGAACGTCTGGGGGGTGCCAACGAACTTCTTGAGGGTACCTACATGAAACACATCATGTATGCGAGCTTATGGGGGAAGCTCCAGACGCACAGCCACATCATTGATGATCTCGCAGACGCGGTAGGGCCCGATGTAGCGCGGCTTCAGCTTGCCGGTCTGCGCCTGAGGGAGAGGCGCCATGGTGCGCTGTCGAAGACGCAGTAGCGCCCAATCGCCGACCGGGTAGTGCACCGGGCGATGCTGCTGGTCGTAGTGGCGCTTCTAGACACCCTGCGCCTGCTCCAAGCCGTAGCGAACATCAGCGAGGAAGGCATCGCGCTCCTCCATGCCGCGCGCCACTGCTGCAACTCGCGTCTCACTAGGCTCGTATGAGCGGATGGTGGGCGGGTCGCGGCCGTACACCACGCGGAACGGCGTCTCCTGAAGCGAGGACTGATAGGCCGTGTTGTACACGTACTCAGCCCATGGAAGCCATCGCAGCCACTGCCGGGGTCGGTCACCTGTAAAACAGCGTAAGTACATGACAATGACCCTGTTGGCCGCCTTCGTTTGGCCGTCGGACTGGGGGTGGAAGGCGGACGTCATGTGCAGCTTGGTGCCCATGAGGCGCATCAGCTCGTGCTAGAACAGCGAGGTGAACACCGGGTCTCGGTCGGACACCATGGACTGCGGCATGCCATGGAGGCGCACGATGTCGGTGAAGAACGCCTGAGCCACGAACTCAGCCGTGTACGGGTGTGCCAGGGGTATGAAGTGGCAGTACTTGCTGAAGCAGTCGACGACGGAGAGGATCACCGACTTCTCATTCACCCGGGGCAGCGCTTCCACAAAATCCAGGTCAATGTCGGCCCAGACAACTGTGGGAATGGGCAGCGGCAGGAGCAGCCCGGCTGGATGAAGGTGCTCTGACTTGTACCGCTGGCAAGTGACACACTGGCGCACAAAGTCCTGCACACATTGACTCATGTTGGGAAAATGGAAATCGCGGCGGAGGCGGTGCAAGGTGCGCTGGACACCCTCGTGCCCATCGTCGTGGACGGCCACCAGGATCTCTTGCAGTAGTGGTGATGACGGCGGAATGTAGAGGCGGCCACCGTAGGTGACCATGCTGTCGGCCAATCCCCAGGGGGCGGCGCGGGTGCCCGTGCGCAGCTCGTCGTGGATGGTCACCAAGGCGGGGTCGGTGGCCTGGGCCTGGCGTAGGCGGCTGATGAAGTCGAAGCGAGAGCCCGAGATCGCCATGAGTGCAACCGCCGGGTCCTCGTCGGTGTCGCGGCGCGAGAGGGCATCCGCCACCGTGTTGGTTGCCCCCGACTTGTACTCGACAGAGAAATCGAAGCCGAGTAGCTTCCCGACCCAGTGATGCTGTGGGATCATCGTGAGGCGCTGGTCGAGGAGGTACTTAAGGCTGTAGTAGTCCGTCTTGACGAAGAAGCGACGTCCTCACAAGTACGGCCGCCAATGCCGCACAACCATGACAAGACCAATGAGCTCCCGCTCATATGCCGCGAGGGAGCGGTGTCGTGGCGCCACTAGGCTGCTGAAGAACGCAAGCGGATGCGCCTCCTAGATGAGGACCGCCCCGAAGCCGTAGGTAGACGCGTCGCACTCGACGACGAAGGGCTTGCTGAAGTCCGGAAGTGCCAGCACAAGGGCTGATGTCACAGCCACCTTAAGGGTGATGAAGGCGGCCGTAGCGTCGTCGTTCCACGTGAACCCCTCCTTCTTCAGGAGCGCGGTGAGGGGTGCGGCGATGGTGCCGTAGTTGCGGATGAACTTCCGGTAGTAGCCCGCCAGGCCGAGGAAGCCACGTACAGCACGCGCAGAGCGAGGCTGTGGCCAGTCATGTATGGCCTTGACTTTTGCGGGATCCATGGCGACGCCGGCCGCGGAGATGATGTGGCCGAGGTAGCTCACGGAGTCGACGCCGAACGAGCACTTCGACCTCTTGACGAAGAGGCGGTGGTGGCGTAGTAGGGCCAAGACGACGCGGAGGTGCCGGAGGTGGTCCGCCCAGCTGTAGCTGTATATCAAAATATCATCGAAGAAAACAAGCACAAACCGACGGAGGTAGGCACGCAGCACGTCGTTCATGAGTGCTTGGAATGTTGCCGGGGCATTGCAGAGGCCGAATGGCATCACCAAGAACTCATACAGGCCGTCATGGGTGCGGAACGCCGTCTTGTGGATATCCTCGGGCCGCATCCGCACCTGGTGGTACCCCGACCGAAGGTCGAGCTTGGTGAAGAAGCATGCTCCGTGCAGCTCGTCCAGCAGCTCGTCGACGACGGGGATGGGGAAGGCGTCCTTGATGGTGACGGCGTTCAGGGCACGGTAGTCGACGTAGAACCGCCACGAACCATCCGCCTTCTTGACGAGGAGTACCGGCGAGGAGAACGCCGAGTCACTGCTGCGGACGATCCCCTGGGCAATCATGGCGGCGCACTGCCGCTCGAGCTCGTCCTTGTGGGCCGTCGGGTACCGGTAGGGGTGGACGGCCCCCGGAGGGGTGCTAGGTTGGAGGACGATGCTGTGGTCGCGGGCGCGTGGCGGTGGCAAGCCCGTGGGCTCGGTGAAGATGTCGCTGAATGTGGCAAGCAGCTCCTCGAGGAGGGACGCGC
Organism: Sorghum bicolor; assembly: GCF_000003195.3. NCBI lineage: Eukaryota > Viridiplantae > Streptophyta > Magnoliopsida > Poales > Poaceae > Sorghum > Sorghum bicolor. Next base: position 55,543,689 of record NC_012874.2, read on the forward strand.
TCGGCGCCTCTGATGTCGTGCTCAAGGCTGTCACCGAAGGACAGGCCAGCCGGTCCACGCGACGGGGCAGCCATGGCGCTGGAATGACATGCGCCGGCTGCCAAGGTCCCAGACGATGGGCCCCAACTCGCCGAGCCACCGGGTGCCGAGGACGACGTCGTACTCGGCCAGCGGCATGACGTAGAGATCGGCCGGGAACGCCTCGCCATCGACGAGTAGGGGCGCGTCGCGGATGACCCCTACGCAGGTGACCCGCTCGCCATTGGCAACCAAGGCGGTGAGGCGAGGCCGCTGGCGGAGAGGTAGACCGGAGCACCGAGCTGCCTCTTACGAGATGAAGTTGTGCGTGCTGCCGGAGTCCAACAGCGCGACGAGGGCCGCGGTACCGAGCACCACGGCGATCTGCATAGTGCCGGCCACGGGGACCCCAGCCACTGCCTGTAGTGAAAAACAGGGTGCCTCGGCGTCGTGTTCCGTGTCGTCGGCGACGTCCGGCGCGTCCTCAATCTCCACGCCTTCCACGAAGAAGATACGCCTACAGAACCGATTGTGGCCATGTGTATATTTTTCATTGCAATTGAAACATACACCCAGACGACGTCGCTCCGCCATCTCGTCCGGGGTGAGGCGCCGTTGATTTCCCTCACCGCGGCCCTGCTGGGCGGCCGCTGGTGGAGCCGGGAGCGCCAATTGCGCTGGGGGCGCCGGAAGTGCTGGTCGTGGCGCGGGCGCGGGCAGGCGGCCGTGCGGTGGCGCGCGAGCTAGGGCCGGCGCCGGGCGATTGGCCTCCATCAGCTCCACCTGGCGGGCCAGGCTCATTGTAGCCGCCAACGTCTCGGGGTTGTGGATGCGGACGGCGTTGCTGAGTGGTGGCAGGAGCCCGCTGGTGAAGAGTTGGACGCGCTGTGCCTCCTCCAGACGACCCGCACGTGGCAGGAGGGCCTGGAAACGATTGGAGTACTCCTCCACTGTACCTGTACGCCGGCACTCGGTGAGCTTGAATAGTGGAGCCGAACGGAGGGGAGGCCTGAACCGGAGGTTCAGGAGGTCCTTGAAACGCCCCATGGTGGCGTGCCCTCATCTTCTTGTAGCTGGATGTACCAGAGCTGGGCGACGTCCTCCAGGTTGTACGAGGCCATCCAAACTCGCTCCTCCGCCATGGTACACTGCTGGCGAAAGTATGATTCGCATTTGTTGATGAAGAGCAGCGGATCGGTCTTACCATCGTAACAGGGAAAATCCAATTTCTGGAATTCAGAGGGCGATCAAGATCGCAGCCGCCGACGCTGCTGTCTGTTGATGACGACGCCTTGTCCTTCATGGCCGCCACGTCGGACTTCATCATGGTCATCTCCGAATTGAGGGCCTTCAGCATCTCCATCACATCGGCCATGGTCGGCTCACTCATGGTGGCTGGGTGCGGCGCGGACGCGGTGGATGCTGCTGGTGATGGCGGGCTGCTGGGGTGGTGGGCGGCAGCTGTGGTGGATTGGGTGGAGCGGGTGGGCGAGGATTGCTGGGAACGGGAATGCCTGGAGGCTGATACCAGGTTGTCAAGGGCAGCAAACCCCTGACTGGCTGGACCGCGGCTACGGAGCTCATAGCCGTCGGCCGTCTTCTCCGGTGAGGTTATACCCCTCTACCGCAGGCTTACAGAGAATAGAGAGAGATTAGGGATAACTTCATTGCTTGATTAATCATGACCTCTAGTATAGTTTATATAGGCCCGTGGCCTGCCACACTTGGTAACAAGAAAATAGGAAATAACTAATTAGGAATGAATCCCCTAGACTTAAGGCCAATCAATGAGCCAATCAATCATCTAATCAAATCAGCCACTTTCCCTAGCCGCACCTTCCTCCTGATCTCCTGCGCCTGCTGCCTCAGCGCGTGCTGCAGCCCGCGTGACATAACGGGCCCTCCGCTGACGTGCGTAAGTGCGGCCCCACATGATAAAGGCTATCTATCATGAGTTAGATCACAAGACTCACCTCAGCAATCCTTGGGACAGCCCTGGCTTCTGCAATTTCAATAGTCACCAATGCGGTTGCCGGACCTGGTCACTTTTTAGTTTGTACTGAACACTTTTGTTCCAAGAATGCAATAATAGTCACCGTGCAATATTAATGTACACTGAGAAAGCATGGCTACAAAACACCACTATACAGATTTTTACTATCAGATAAAACAAATTGTTTACCTTGTCGAAGATGATATACAATCGTGCATTCATTGTTCAACAGAAAATTTAAAACAAACCAAATGAAAGGTCATGAAAAATAAATGTAGTATAAAAACACCAGGACATACATAGATGTCCAGTTTCCAGAAGGTCGCACTGCAAATCATGGACATAATAAATGTGTAACAAGTTATGCATGATTTGATCTTGTCGGTGAAATTAATAACAGCACTGAAGGCATTCTTACCCCCATCTGTGAATTTTGTTAGCTTTTCAAAATGTTTCACTACTGCACTAAAATCACCTGTGCTCTAATAGAGGAAAAAAATAGAACCTAATTACATATCAGGAAAACAACACAAATTTATCTTCTTGCAGCAGCACCATCCTCCTTCCAGCCTCCAAATGCATCACTGGCCTACAAACGCACATATAAGTCAAATCTTGACATACAAGGCAAGAGCACACAGATTTTAAACAATTAATAGATCTTTGCATCATTTGGCGCAGCTAGCCTGAAATGGTAACTCCTTAGGGAGTTTACCATTTAAGCCTAATTAGTTGAAGCATGTGCAGCACAATTCACCAAGCTAAGCTACAGGAGGAGGCTAGGCAATTAAAGTTCCCCCAAAAAGTTCAGATAATAATAGTTTAGATATTCAAGGCTTCAGGGGAGGTTGCGCAGGAAACAAAGGCAAAGAGTTTGGTGACCTGATCTCTCATCCAAACTTTAAAGCTGCAGAAATTATAAACGGTATGGACTCGACTCATCGGCAAGATCCTCCCAGCCACAGAGCAGCAACGTGCAACCTTGAATCACCAATCTGCGGCACCAAAAAAAAAAAACAGAGATCCATAGAGAGGAATCCTAGCCCGCTCAGCCTCTAGAGCTGGGCTGCAAGGTTGTTGTGGCCTAATGCGTGGTCGTCGTGGTGACGGGGTTATCCTTAGTTTTTTATATTTTGCAAGCGTCCCCTCAATATTTGGTTTGGCACTGAACTAAGGCCTTGTTTAGTTCCCACCAAAAACTTTTCAAGATTCTCCATCACATCGAATCTTACGGCATATGCATGGAACATTAACAGTTTGTCTGTAAATCGCGAGCCGAATCTTTTAAGCCTAGTTACTTCATAATTGGACAATGTTTGTCAAATAAAAACGAAAGTGCTATAATAGCGAAATCCAAAAAAAATTTCGCAACTAAACAAGGCCTAACATTATGTTATTGCCCAATACAATTATGACAGACTCATAAATTGGCATGCCTTGCATCAAATTTTAGGAGGAAACATATGTTATTTGTGTAAGGTATAAGATGTGCTAGAAACCGGCATTAAAACTAAAATCAGACAGAGCACATGTTTTCTAGTTTTTTAGCAGTAACATAGTGTATTAACTGTAGAAGCAGGTACTTGGCGTAGACGTGCTTGATCTGCTGTTAGCAATAGGCAAGGGAAGGAGAATTAGGGAAGCAGAAGAAGCAGACAGATTGGCGAAGAAGGATGAGTGCTTAGGCAGTTTAGAATTTAGGTTTACAACTTTCTGAATGATCCTCTCCCTCTCCCAATGCCAAGTCTTATACGGTCACACCCCGCTCGTGCACGCAGACACGCTACACCCATTCCGGGCCGGCTAAACGGATGTTGAGCTTTCTCACGCGGGCTCGAGTACTTGGCCCATGGGCTACTTCTCTTGTGGCATCGTCAGGTGGGGAACTGCTGACACCTGCTTCCATCGCTACACGTACCGGTCACAGGTGATGGCCTCCTGCAGTGACTCAAACCAGCCGACGAAGAGCGACTTGTCATAGAGCAGCACCAGCGCGAGCCTACGGTCGAGCTTCTCCCTCTCGATCTTGCGGTACTCCTCGGCGGTCCGCTCCCACGCCTCTGTCTCCACTTTAACCTGCCGCTGCCGTAGCCACCGGTGCTGCGCTCTTCGCGTCGGCTTCCGCCGCCAGAGAAATGATCTGCCAGGCCGAGGCGGGCATTGGTAAAGGCTGAAGTAAGCCAGGTAGGCGGGCGCAATCCAGTTTTGCTCGTTGACAAGTCAGGCAAGACTCAACAAAGGAACGGATTGAGGATTTCATGTCATGCCAATAGAACATCTGTTTCATGCGGCATAAGTGACTGGAAACCCAGAGTGACCGCCCAAGGCAGAAGAGTGAGTGGCTTGGATAATCCGTTGTTGGAGAGGAGGGTTATCACCAATCCACATTTGTGTCCCTCGGCGAAGTACACCATCCCTCAATGAAAAACCAGATACAGCCTGAGGATCAATCGACAACTTAGCAATCAAGTCCAGAGTGGCTGGGTCCTTATCATAGCCTGAAGTTACGTCCAGAATCCAGGAGGGCGTGACAACAGACACAGCAGCACAGACAGAGTCATGAGATGTCTTCCTGGATAAAGCATCAGCTGCACGATTTGAGGAGCCGGGCTTATAAACAATACGAAACTGAAGACCAGCCAACTTAGAGAATAATTTTTGTTCCCAAGGAGTATGTAACCGTTGGTCAGTGAGTTGAACCAGGCTTTGTTGATCGGTATAAATGAGGAACTCAGCCAGTTGAAGATAAGAACGCCAATATTGAACTGCCAAGAGTACTGCCATGTATTCTTTTTCATAAGTGCTGAGACCATGGCTGCGAGGACCCAGCACCTTGCTTAAGAATGCTAGAGGATGGCCATCCTGAGACAACACAGCGCTGATACGGTAATAGCCGGCCAAGCCAAGGAAGCCGCGCAATTCCTTGAGGTTGGTAGGAGAAGGCCATCTAGTGACTGCAGAAATTTTCTGAGGATCCGTAGCAACACCCGCCCCAAAAATCACATGCCCCAGATAAGCAATACTGCGTTGGGCAAAATCGCATTTGGACAACTTAATCTTCCAATCATGAACTTGTAACTGTTGGAAAACACACTGAAGGTGCTGCAAATGTTCTTCGTAAGACTTGCTGAAGATGAGGATGTCATCAAAAAAGGCAACGGATTTGTGGAGGAAAGGAACCAGTGTAGAGTTCATAGCCTCTTAAAATGTGCCTGGGGCTCTAGTGAGACCAAATGGCATTACCCTGAACTCAAAACGGCCGAAGTGTGTTTGAAATGCAGACTTGAATTCCTCCCCTAGTTTCAGCAAAATTTGATGGAATCCCGAGCGTAAATCCAGCTTAGAAAACCAGGTAGCTCCCCCTAATTCATCCAGCAATTCATCGATGATGGGTACTAGATATTTGCCTTTCATAGTGATAGCATTAAGGTGGCGATAATCAACACAAAAACGCCAAGAATGGTCTTTTCTTTTGACTAACAGCACTGGCGATGAGAAAGGATTGGAGCTCTTTTGAATAATCCTATAGCCAACATTTCCCTGACCTGACGTTCCACTTCGTCCTTGATAATTGGTGAAAACCGATATGACCGAGTATAAACTGGTGTAGCACCAGAAACAAGAGGGATAGAATGATCACAAGTGCGTGAGGGTGGAAGCTTGTTAGGTGTCTCAAACAAGGTAGAGTAATGCTGAATGAGGGCCTGGATTTCAAGAGGCCAAGAAGACTGATCTGGCTCGGTTGGAGGCGTAATCCCAACATACTCAGGTAAAATACCCACCAACTGAACTGAATGACCTTCATAATTAAATTGTATCCATGGGCTTCCAGCCAATCCAGGCCTAATATCATGTCATAGGAAGACAATGGCAAGACCTTAATGTCAGAAGTGAACTGACAATGTTGGATAGACCACTGAGCATCTAGAATATGAAGTGAGCATTGCAACGACTGACCATTAGCCACCTGAACCGTCAATGGAGTAGCCATAGGTTGTAGATTGGAAACTTGAGAGGCCACAACTGAGCTGATGAATGTATGTGAACTGCCATAGTCTAGAAGGACACGCACCGGCTGATTACCCAGATAACCCCAAAAACACATGTTACGAGGTGCTACGGATCCAGAGACAGCTACAACAGACAATGTAAGGAACAACTGCTCGTCTGACTGTTCAACAGAATCTGTATCAACCTCTGGAGCTTCATCCAGTTGCAAAACATCTAGGAGCTCCTGAACCACATGAAGTTGCACTGCTTGAGGACATTGATGATCCCTCGACCATTTGCCACCACAGCGCATACATAAACCTTGGGCACGCTGGGGCACACGAAGATCAGACCAACGCTCTTTGGTTGATGGAGCCCGTCCACCTTCAGTCATAGCTTTTGCTTCAGGGGCCGGTAATGCCAGCCGAGTAGGTGGTGGTGGCAGCGGCAACGCTGTCCTGAAGTTAGGACGCATCCCCACTATGTTATCCCATCACTTCACGCCGTGCCTCCTGGCAGGGTCCGCGACATCCTCCTGCAAGCGAGCCTGAACACACGTAGTATTGAACGTTTGGTGATGATGTAAAGCGACATCAGCTTTAATGTAATCTTTTAAGCCATCAACAAATCTCATAGTGTAAAACAAGGGATCAGAAGAGCCACCATGAGCAATAAGCTGGTCAATGAGAGGGGTGAATTGAGTAATGTACTCATTGACAGAAGCAGTTTGGCAAATCTGGAAAAGTTGTCTAAGCAAAAGTTCTTTCTCATCCTGGCCAAAATGTTCGAGGATCAAACTGGTGAAAGTGGGCCAAGAGCAATTTTGTAAGGTGGATTCAACGGATGAGTACCAACACTTAGCGTCATCCGTGAAGTTCGTTTTAGCAACTCAAACCCACAGATGTTGGTCAGTCCCAAAGAGTTCGAAATAGTCCTTGCACTAACTGAACCAGTACTTGGGTTAGGAACCATCGAACTTAGGGAAATCAAATTTGGGTAACTTAGGACTCTGGAAACCATTATGACCAACACCAGTAGAACCGCTACGAATACCATGATCTATGGGTGGTGGCATAACATGCGAAAGGGGTGGTGGCATAGAAGAAACGGGGGAAAATATAGATGGAGGTGGAAGCGTACCCGTGACTGCAGAATGAACCAGGGTGGAAACCACCACAAATCCACTATCCCAGTTACTGTTTTCAACGCAGTGCCCGTTGGGCGAAGTTGCTGGAGCGCCCACAGAGGGACGATCAGCGTTGCCGGAGCAGCAGCGAAGACACCCGGCGAGGTTGCCGGTTGGTCGAGGATTGCACGCTCCCAGTTGTAAGAAATCTTTGAGATCTCGAGCTTGGTCTTCGAGATCTCCAGCTTGATGTCGTTGACGGTGCCTTGAATGGATGGTTGCCACTCGTCTAGGGTGGCCATGATGCGCTCCAACTTCTCCATGCTGACCGCCTACACCGCCTCTAGATCCCCGATCTAGCGCGAGAGACGGGCCTCCTAATCCGCGAATCACGAATCCCACTTCGCATCGTGCTCGTTGAAGCGCTTGGTGAGTTCATCCAAGATGAGGTGCGTCTCCGGATTCATCATGCCGAGTCGATGCTGAGGATGAGTAAAATGATCGTGGGCTAGGGGTGGGGAAGTATCCAGATCGAAGGCATCCACAAACCGATTCATAGCGGGGATTGGAATTACAGCATTCCAATCGCTAACAGCAGCTCACTGCTAGCGATCGAATCAAGCCGACCAGATCCATTGCCAAATCTTGATGGATTGTGTGCGATCAGATTCAGAAGCAACCCCAAAATCGGTGTCTCTGATACCAATTGTTAGCAACAGGCAAGGGAAGGAGAATTGGGGAAGGGAACTAGATGAACAGCAAGCAGAAGACGCAGACAGATTGGTGAAGAAGGATGAGTGCTTAGGTAGTTTAGAATTTAGGTTTAGAACTTTGTGAATGATCCTCTCCCTCTCCCAATGCCAAGTCTTATACGGTTACATGGGCACTGCCCCGCTCGTGCACGCAGACACGCTACACCCATTCCGGGCCGGCTAAACAGATGTTGGGCGGTCTCACGCGGGCTCGAGTACTTGGCCCATGGGCTACTTCTCTTGTGGCATCGTCAGGTGGGGAACTGCTGACACCTGCTTCCATCACTGCACGTACCGGTCATAGGTGATGGCCTCCCACAGTGACTAAAACCAGCCGACGAAGAGCGACTTGTCATAGAGCAGCGCCAGCGCGAGCCTAAGGTCGAGCTTCTCCCTCTCGATCTTGAGGTACTCCTCGGCGGTCCGCTCCCAGGCCTCTTTCTCCGCTTTGACCTGTCGCTGCCGTAGCCACCGGTGTTGCGCTCTTCGCGCCGGCTTCCGCCGCCTCTCATCTCTCGGCGTGCTTCTCCATATCCAGTGTTCCACACTACCGACGATTTACTATATTCCCCGGTTTCAGATCTCGTGCTTCTTCGTGGTCGCGTGTGTTCGACATCGCCACGTCCAAGCCATGGGCGCCCCCTCACCAACTGCTCATCGCCAGCCATCTCACATCCGTCTGCGGGTGGCGGCTAGCCAGATGGCCTCCTTGGCTGCGCTCCCCTCGTCTACATGGTGGCTGCTGGCCAGGATGGATGACATGGCCGCGGATCCTGTGTGGGATGCGGGGCGCCGACTCCGGCCAAGATGGCTACGGATCCTGCGTGGGAAAAGCTGCAGCAGTCACGACCAGTGTTTTCTGGTGAGGGGTCTCGTGAGGGGAAGGAACGTGGAAGGGGTTGAGAGTTTGATGCAGGCTTCAAACTTTCCTCTATTGCCGTTGGATTCGGTCCTGGTTGATTTTGATGAAGACAAAACTCTGTATGTGTTTTCTTGGGTACACAATGGTTTAGACATTCTGTGGGGTCTTTTTTTTGGGGTGGACAGTAGGGGGAAGAAGTGTGGAAGGGGTCGAGCGTTTGATGCAGGCTTCAAACTTTCCTCTATTGCCGTTGGATTTGGTCCTGGTTGATTTTGATGGAGGCAAAATCATGTATGTGTTTTCCTGGGTACACAATGGTGAATGGTCCTAATATGGCTAGAGGGGGGGTGAATAACCTATTTAAAAATTCTACTAAACTCACTAGAGCAAGTGGTTAGTAAATAACAAAGCGTAGCTTCTTGCTCTAGCTCTAATGGGGTGTTTGCAAGCCACCTATCCAACAATTCTAGTTGAAATGATCACCAAGCACACAAGAGCTATGTCACTACTAACACTAGAGAGCTATCTAAAGTTTCTAAGTAAGTAAGCTATTCTAGTTTGCGGGAATGTAAGAGAGATGGTTTGATCTTTATACCACCGCATAGAGGGGATGAACCAATCAATAATATGAAGTCCAATCACCGGGAGAAATCCAATCAACAAACACAATGGAGACAATCAATTTTTCTCCCGAGGTTCACGTGCTTGCCGGCACGCTATGTCCGCGTTGTGTTGACCAACACTTGGTGGTTCGGTGGCTAAGAGGTGTAGCACGAACCTTGTCCTCACTAGGACACCACAAGAACCTACCCACAAGTGAGGTAGCTCAATGACACGAGCAATCCACTAATGTTGCCTTTGACTCTCCGCCGAGGTAGGCACAAACCTCTCACAATCACCGGGAGATGGCCACGAACAATCACCAACTCGTGCCAAAGCTCCTCCGCTGCTCCAAGCCGTCTAGGTTGCGGCAACCACCAAGAGTAACAAGAAAACCGCAGCTAGATCGATCCCCAAGTGCCACTAGATGCAATCACTCAAGCAAATGCAGTTGGAATCACTCCCAATCTCACAAAGATGAATAATCTAAGAAGGAGATGAGTGGGAGGTGTTTGCTTAGGCTCACAAGGATGTCAAGTATGTTACAATGCCAAGAGAGTGAGCCCCAAGGCGGCCAAACACGTATATATAGCCCCTCAAACAAATATAGCCGTTGGCTCTTTCACTAGGCAAAACTCGGGGTCACCGGACGCTCTTTAGGGGGCACCGGACGCTCAGCCCCTGCGTCCGGTGCTCCAACGTCAGCCACGTGTCGCCTTTTGAAACTCTCATGTCAGAGTCTAACGGTTACCTGCAGAGCACCGGACGCTGAGCAAGTTGGCACCGGACACGTCCGGGGCACACCGGTCTTAAACACAGAGAGGTCTGCAAGTTCATGAGGTCACCGGACGCACACCACCGGACGCTCCAAGCTGCGTCCGGTGCTCACCGGACTTAAACTCAGAAAGCTCTGCAAAATGCTCAGGGCACCGGAATCACACCACCGGACGCTCCAAACTGCGTCCGGTGCCTATCGTCCGGTGCCTAACCCTAACCGAGCCAGGCTGCCTGCTCACCGGACGCACAGGCATAGCGTCCGGTGCTTCTGGGCCAGCGTCCGGTGAGTGTTTCTTAGCGAGAAACACTCCCGCGAGTTCTCCAATTTTCCCACCGGGGCAATAGAAAATATGCACTTCATGTTCCCAAAAGCGCCCGCCGAGTGAACCAACATGTGCCAACACCACAATGTGTAAACCAACCTGAGCACGTGTGTTAGCATTTTCACAATCATTTTCTTCGAAGGAGTTAAGCTAGCTCACTAGGTTCTAAATGCATGCACAAGAACAATGACACCTAGTGGCACTTGATAACCGCTTAGCCAAAGAATTCCTCTCTTTATAGTACGGCTATCTATCCTAAATGTGATCACACCCTCTATGGTGTCTTGATCACCAAAACCAAAACCCTAAGCAATACCTTTGCCTTGAACTCCATAGGGTTTTGTTTTTCTCTTTCTTCTTTCCAAGTTGAGCACTTGATCACCTTGTGGTCATCACCATCATCACCATGATCATCACTTGCTCCATCACTTGGCATGTACCAACCTCATTAAGTCTACACACACTTAGTATAGAGGTTAGTACTAGGGTTTCATCAATTATCCAAAACCAAACTAGGGCTTTCAATCTCCCCCTTTTTGGTAATTGATGACAACCCTTTTTACGAAGATTTTCAATAAAATTTTCTTGGATTCATGTTGCTTGCCCAAGCATTTTACCATGTGAAAAGGTTATGGACAAGTTTCATAAACCCAAATTGGTAGCAATTGCTCCCCCTACATATGTGCTAAGAGTTTGGATTTGAAAGCTTGCACATATGCTTGAATAGGAAATATAGGAGTCAATTTCTACCAAATGATGCTAAGGTGTAAAGAATGGACCTTTGAAGCGTGATACCAATCGGAGTTGCCAATATACACCATCCTTAGCACCATTAGTAACTAGAAATTCACAAAACTAGAACACCCCGTGAGATCAATATTATAAACAAGGTTCTAGTACCACTTGTGAAGCAAATAAAGGTCTAGTTACACTACCTATGCATGCTAGTTCTTCATTTCATCAGTCAAACTTACAACTAGCATACACCACACAAGCAAGGCATTGGAGAGAAAGCTTTCTAAAGCTAATGCAAATGCAAGCGACCATATGTGATGCACATACAAATGCAACATACAAGTTTATGAGCTTGCTCCCCCTACTTGTGTGATTCAAAATTTTAATTGATCCCCTTCTTTTATCATGTTACTCCCCTATCTTTGTAGCTATATTTGTACTTCTCCCCTTTTAGCAAATCTTTGGGAAATTCTCTCCCCCTTTGTCATCAATGACCACAAAAGGTGAGCTCAAATTTTAGATAGGTTAGTGTGAAACCATGTGAAGTGAGATCATTTTACCAAATTGGTTCAATCTAGATTACTTGCCTAAGATATTTAACTCGGTTTGATCCAGGGACAAGCTTCTTCACACCTCCAAATAAGGGTTATCTTGTACCATGTTGAGTTAAACACTTATAGCTCATATTCTAGATCAAACACTAGGATTGCAAGCCCACAAACATGTCATATGCTACCACTAGATCAAGTCAAGCATAAAAGCAATAGTGGTACCATACAAGCATCAAAATCATTTGATTTTCATGAATGATCCTAAGACATGTAAGGAACGACTAGATGTACTAAACAAGTCCTTAGCAAAGATGGATGACATGTCAAACAAATTCACCTTGCTTTGCTCGAAGGAGAGGCATGTCATAAAGTGGGGGTGCATCAACACATATTTGAGAAGTCAAGTATGTTCAATTCATTCCTTAGCTTGCAAAACCTCTTCTCATCAAGTGGCTTGGTGAATATATCAACAAGTTGATCATCGGTTCCTATACTCTCAATGCAAATGTCCTCTTTTTGTTGATGATCTCTTATGAAATGATGGCGGACATCTATGTGCTTTGTTCTTGAGTGTTGAACCAGATTGTTGGTGAGCTTCACGGCACTTTCATTGTCACATAGCAATGGCACTTCTTTGAAATTGATTCCAAAATCCTTCAATGTTGCCTTCATCCATAGGATTTGTGCACAACAACTACCGGCCGCAATGTACTCCGCTTCAGCGGTTGATAGTGCCACACTATTTTGCTTCTTGGATGACCATGAGACAAGTGATCTACCCAATAGTTGACATGTGCCCGATGTGCTTCTTCTCTCAACTTTGCATCCCGCATAGTCTACATACACTAAACATGACATCCGGTCTTGATGCGGTCACATAGAGTAGGCTTCCAATCATAGACCAATACAACTTTTGATCCACCATATTTCCACTTGTATCACTATCTAGGCTTCCATTTGTTCCCATTGGAGTGCTAATTGATTTTGCATCATCCATACCAAATTTCTTGAGCATGTCCTTTATGTACTTGCCTTGACTCACAAATGTGTCATTCTTCAATTGCTTGATTTGAAGACCAAGGAAGTAACTAAGCTCTCCAATCATTGACATCTCAAACTCATTAGCCATCATGTTTCCAAACTCCTCACAAAATTCTTGATTGGTTGATCCAAATATGGTATCATCAACATAGATTTGCAACACAAACAAGTCCTTGTTAATCTTCTTGGTGAAGAGAGTGGTGTCAACCTTGCCCATCTTGAAATCTTTAGAGAGTAAGAAATCTCTCAATCTCTCATACCATGCTCTTGGTGCTTGCTTCAAACCATACAATGCCTTTCTTAGCTTGTAAACATGGATGGGTTTCTTGTCATCTTCAAAACCGGGAGGTTGCTCAACATAAACTTCTTCATTGATATAGCCATTGAGAAATGCACTCTTCACATCCATTTGGTATAGCTTGATGTTATGAGCCCAAGCATAGGCCAACAAGATCCTAATTGCTTCCAATCTTGCAACTGGGGCATATGTTTCACCAAAGTCAAGACCTTCAACTTGAGTATAGCCTTGTGCTACCAATCTTGATTTGTTTCTTACAACTATCCCATCTTGATCTTGTTTGTTGCAAAAGACCCATCTAGTACCAATGACATTGTGATCACTAGGCCTCTCAACTAATTCCCATACTTGATTTCTTTTGAAGTTGTTAAGCTCTTCATGCATAGCGTTAATCCAATCAACATCTCTCAAAGCTTCATCAATCTTCTTTGGCTCAATGTGAGACACAAAGGAGAAATGCTCACAAAATGATGCTAGTCTTGATCTAGTTTGCACTCCTCTTTGAATATCACCAATGATATAATCCAATGGATGATCTCTTGCAATATTGGTTGGTTGGAGTATTTGCACTTGATTGCTTGCACTTGGTTGATCATGAGATGATGTACTAGCTTGTTGATCTTGCACTTGTGTACCACTTGTACTAGCTTGATTTTGATCATGAGAACCACTAGCTTGCACATTAGAGGTAGGAAGTACTTGATCTTTATCATCTTCAACATCAATCACCTCTCTAGGCCTTAAATGACTAATATCCATATTCTTCATTGCATCTGCCAATTGAGTGCCTCTCGCATCATCTAGATTCTCTTCTTCCTCTTGAGAGCCATTGGTTTCATCAAACTCAACATCATGCACTTCCTCAAGAGTACCACTAGCCAAATTCCAAACTCTATAAGCTTTGCTAGTAGTGGAGTACCAAGCAAAAAACCTTCATCACATTTCTTTTCAAATTTACTCAATCTAGTGCCTTTCTTCAATATGTAGCATTTGCAACCAAAAATCCGAAAGTATGCAATGTTGGGCTTTCTACCATTCAAGAGCTCATATGGTGTCTTCTCCATCATTGGGTGACAATAGAGTCGGTTGCTATAGTAGCAAGCCATGTTGATTGCTTCAACCCAAAAAGAATAACTCACATTGTACTCACTCAACATTGTTCTTGCCATGTCAATCAAGGTTATATTCTTCCTCTCAACAAGACCATTTGATTGCGGAGTGTACTTGGCTGAGAATTGATGCCTAATGCCAAATTCATCACAAAGCTCATCAACTCTTGTGTTCTTGAATTCACTTCCATTGTCACTTCTCACTTTCTTGATGGTTGTTTCAAACTCATTGTGGATTCTCCTGACAAATGATTTGAAAGTTGCAAAAGCATCACTCTTGTCACTAAGAAAGAATACCCAAGTATATCTTGTGAAATCATCCACTGTCACAAATCCATATTTATTTCCACCAATGCTTGTGTATGTGGTTGGTCCAAATAGATCCATGTGCAACAACTCAAATGCCTTGCATGTACTCATGATGCTCTTCTTTGGATGAGTGTTGCCAACTTGCTTTCTGGCTTGACATGCACTACAAAGCTTGTCTTTATCAAATGTGACATCTTTGAAGCCTCTAACAAGATCATGCTTGACTAATTTGTTTAATTGTTTCATTCCAACATGACCAAGCCTTCTATGCCACAACCAACCCATGCTAGATTTAGTTAGCAAGCATGTTGACAATTGAGCTTCACTAGCATTGAAATCAACCAAGTATAGATTCTCATATCTAAAGCCTTTGAATATCAAGTTAGAGCCATCTACACTTATGATCTCTACATCATCAACTCCAAATATGCATTTGAAACCAAGATCACAAAGTTGATCTACGGATAGCAAATTGAAGTTCAAGCTCTCTACTAGTAGCACATTGGAAATGCTCAAGTCATTAGATATAGCAATTTTGCCAAGCCCTTTGACCTTGCCTTTGCCATTGTCACCAAATGTGATACTATCAACACCATTGTCATCATTTGGATTGATTGAATTGAACATTCTTGCATCACCGGTCATGTGTTGTGTGCACCCACTATCAAGCACCCAATGGCTTCCTCTGGCTTTATAGTTTACCTACAAAACAAATCAATGTTTCTTAGGTACCCATACCTGTTTGGGTCCTTGGAGGTTAGTGACTAAGCTTTTTGGTACCCAAATGGCCTTCTTCTTTGGACCCACAATTGGTGTACCAACAATCTTAGCATGCACACCCTTCTCACCCTTGGTAAGTACATAACAAGAATCAAAAGGAATGTAAGGTACATTAGCAATTTTCTTATTCTTGTTCATTTTGTTGCAATTAAGCTTTAGGTGCCCAACTTGCTTGCATCTATGGCAATATCGACCATTGCTCTTTACAAAGCTAGGCTTGTGAGTTGCAAAGGCCATCTTGCCTTTCTTGGGGGTATAGCCTAATCCCTCTTTGTTGAGAGAAAACCTTTGGCTACCCAAGCACTTTAGCAAGCGGGCCTCACCACCATAGGCCTTGCCTAGGGCGTGAGTGAGCTCATCCACCTCTCTCTTGAGAGTCTCATTCTCAACTTTTAGTGAGGTATCACAAGTGATACTAACACTAGAAGTAGAGTTAGAGTTAGTGGTGGTGGATGAAGACCTACAAGAAGAGTTAGTGGCAACAACAATAGGTGGGTTGGGTGATTCCTTAATTAAGTCACATGTTGTGCCCACATCACATGATACAACAACCTTTTCCTTGTTCTCTTCTAACAACAAGGAGTGAGCTTTCTCAAGCTTGGTGTGAGCCTTGCCAAGCTTCTCATGGGCTTCCACTAGCCTCTCATGATTAGCATTGAGCTCATCAAAGGATTGCTCAAGAGCTTTTAACTTCTTGGCCAATTCTTTGCACTTCTTGTTTTTAGAGTGAATAAGTGAATCGGCTTGTTCTAGCATGCCCATGAGTTGTTCATTAGTGAATTCATTTTCATCATCACTATCACTATCCTGTTCATGTTCACTTTCACTCTTATCATATTGTACCTTGTGGCCCTTGGCCATGAAGCATGAAGGAGTGTCGAAGAGTGATGGCTTGTTGATAGCAATGCTTGCAAGCGCCTTCTTCTTGGATGCCTTGTCATCATCACTAGAATCATCATCCGAAGAAGCATCACTATCCCATGTCACAACATAGGATCCACCCTTCTTCTTCTTCTTGAAGATCATCTTCTTGTCCTTCTTTTCTTTCTTCTCCTTCTTGTTCTTCTTTTCATGCTCATCATGATCACTATTGTATGGACAATCTGCCACAATATGATCAGGGCTCTTGCACTTGTAGCATAGCCTCACATATTCCATGTTCTTGGAGTTGTCCCTTCTCTTTCTTGTATGGTAGCCCTTCTTCTTCTTCTTGCCAAACTTGCAGACAAAGAGCGCTAGTGCTTCATCATCACTATCATCATTGGAGCACTCCTCATCACTTGATTCTTCTTTCTTGGCCTTGCCCTTGTTCTTGCTCTTGGATGAAGAGCTAGCTTTGAATGCTACACTCTTCTTCTTCTTGTCATCCTCATCCTTCTTCATGACCTCATCATCATCATTATCATTGTATTGATCTTCGGTCATGACATCTCCAAGTACCTCATTTGGAGATACACCCATCAATCCACCTCCAAAGATGATTGTTCTCAATGTCTTGAACCTCTTGGGCAAGCACATCAAGAACTTGTGAATGAAGTCCTCATCCTTTACTTTCTCACCATGGCCCTTGAGATCATTGATGATGACTTGGAGCCTATAGAACATCTCTGGTATAGACTCATCATCCTTCATCTTGAAGTTGGATAGCTTGTCCTTGAGCATATACTACTTGGCACTTTTTACCGTTGTAGTGCCCTCATATGTTTCTTCTAGCCTTGTCCACACTTCACTTGCTTTCTCAAGATCTTTGACTTGTTCAAATACCTTTGAATCAATGCCATTATAGATTGTATTGAGAGCCATTGTATTACATTGCTTGTTTGCTCTCTCATTGTCGGTGGGGTTAGCGAGGTCAAGGATCACAAAATCATTCTCCGTGACTTCCCACACTCTATCATTAATTGATCCAAGGTACATTTTCATTTTTCTCTTCCAATAGTCAAAAGAACTTGTGCCATCAAAGAACGGTGGTTTGCCCCCAACATGGTTGAACACTATTTGAGCCATAATTTGAGCACCGAGGTTGTTAAGCCTTCACAAATGGTGACCACGGCTCTGATACCACTTGAAAGGTCCTAATATGGCTAGAGGGGGTGAATAGCCTATTTAAAAATTCTACAAAACTCACTAGAGCAAGTGGTTAGTAAATAACAAAGCGTAGCTTCTTGCTCTAGCTCTAATGGGGTGTTTGCAAGCCACCTATCCAACAATTCTAGTTGAAATGATCACTAGGCACACAAGAGCTATGTCACTACTAACACTAGAGAGCTATCTAAAGTTTCTATACAAGTAAGTAAGCTACTCTAGTTTGCGGGAATGTAAGAGAGATGGTTTGATCTTTATATCGCCGCGTAGAGGGGATGAACCAATCAATAATATGAAGTCCAATCACTGGGAGAAATCCAATCAACAAACACAATGGAGACAAGCAATTTTTCTCCCGAGGTTCACGTGCTTGCCGGCACGCTACGTCCCCGTTGTGTTGACCAACACTTGGTGGTTCGGTGGCTAAGAGGTGTAGTGTCACACCCATATTTTAAGAACAAAATAGGATGCATAAAAGACTCATATGTGCCCCAGAAACAGTCGCACACATAAGTAGACAAATCTTAAATGTACCATTGCAGTGTTTATTACATAGCGGAACATAATAAATCACATAGTCTTATACAAGAATGATAATAAGATTAAACAACGCTCTCAACGGAAGCACCACACAGGGACACTATTGACTGGTTGACTCCAAGCCTAGTACTCATAACAGTAGTCCTCATTCCAATCATCATCATTAGCATAACCTGGGGTGCTGGGAAATTGCAAGAGTGAGCACATATCGTACTCAACAAGTATAACCAGGGGTTCATGAGGCTCAAATAAGCTGACACTGGTTTGACTGCATTTAGCTTTTATATGTAGATAGCATATTTATATTTGGATAGCAAATGTCAAGGTAG
This sequence comes from Sorghum bicolor, assembly GCF_000003195.3. NCBI lineage: Eukaryota > Viridiplantae > Streptophyta > Magnoliopsida > Poales > Poaceae > Sorghum > Sorghum bicolor. The sequence continues at coordinate 55,561,907 of NC_012874.2, forward strand.
CATGAATAGATCCCATAACCACATGATCAATTGTATACAAGAATTATGAATAACACATATAAACAATATAATTAACCATCCTTTATCAGCATTAATCATGTTCATCAGTGTCCGTCAATTCCGTCAGATTTCCGGGCCACCCGTATCCGTGGGCACGGCTACTATACCAGATTTAACACTCTGCAGAGGTTGTACATCTTTACCCATGAGTCGTGATTTACCCTTTCGCCCGAGGTTGCAAGTCTCTTAACCCCCTTCCTAGGGAGGTCGACAGGGATCACTATGAAGCCTTTCAAAGGTTTCGTCTAACAAGTTAGGGCCATTAGATTCACTCGGCAGGCAGATATAGAGCCCCCTTCCATGGCACATAACCCGCGGCCTATACAAATGGACAGAGGCCGCACTATACCCAACGTGTCTAGCCATTCTTACGCCATTTAAGGTAACCGCTAATAAGCTAGAAAAGATCCTCATACTGAGCTAAAACCAGAGCCATGTAGCCCTCATGGTTGTACGAGTTGTCCCAGCTTTTGCCAAGGGATAAGTTCTTATGGAGGGTCAAGATCCATCTAGCAAAAGCTAGAGTTCTTTCCACCCTTTATATTCAAGTTGCTAGAAAGCTTATTTTATTGGTTATTGTACATTTAAATATTCATGTTACATGATCATGGATTAATAATCAAGCACTAGCAAGAACTACCCAAATGCATAACCAAAGAGGTATCAAGGAATTCAAGATAACAATCATCTATGATTTCACTAAGGTTGTCAAGGTGGACACATGCATATGATATATGTGTATTTATAAGTGTATAGGTAACAAGGATGATCCTAAGTTATACTTGCCTTGATCAAAGCTCTCCTGAGCCTGTTGCTGGTCGTCAAAAGCTTGACCTTGATCACCAACGTATCGCTCACCGTCTATACTCGATCATCAATCAACAAAACGCAATCCAATGTAGACAATCATACACGAAGCAAACAAGCTATAATTAGAACAATACACCAAATAGTGGTAAAACAAATATAAAAGTTTAGCAAAATATTCTACGCAGCGCTACGATCACATAAACGTAAAGTTCACGAAAATCGAAATCAAAACGTAGAAGTTATGAATTTTCTAAGATTTTCTATATAGAAATAATTAATTAAATGCTACTGCGAAAATAAAAAGTTTCAAAACAGAGAATTAATACTTCTAACATGTAGAGCTCATAAATACGAATCTAACAAAATTTGAATGGATCAAATCGGAGTTAAAACGAATATTTTATGAGCAAAAATACTTCCAATGGCAAACTTATAAATCTTGAAAACGAATTTTTGAAACAACCCGGCGTGAAATACGCTTTCAAAGTCAGAAAACGTAAAGCGGGAAGACGTGTTGGACTGCGGGTTCTATTTGGGAAAAACCGAGGGTCTCTTTAACAAATTGTGCACATGAAGGGGTAACTTCTTTTTAGAGCCGTTGATCTTGATCTGGACGGTCACGATTTGCTCCTGGGAAGGCAACGGCGGGCCGGCCGGCCGGCTCCCTGCTCCGGCGCGGTGGTGGCCATGGGCGCCGCCGCGGAGCTCACCGGCGCACGCGAAGAAGACGTTTCCGAGCTCCACTAACTAAACCAAGCACACGGGCGAGCAGAGAAGGACAAGGCGAGCTCACCCAGGGGTTCGGTGCGACCAGGGAAGGAGCAGAGAGGACTCGCCACGGTGGAGATTTTCGGCGGGATCCTGAGCCGCGTAGGTGACGTCGTCTAGGGCTTTGACTCGCGATTTAGATGCAAAAGAAGGTTGCGGCTCCGGGGAATAGACTTTATAGGGCCTCGGTTTGCGAAAAGGGCAAGGAAATCGCGACTCCCATGATTGATTTGGGTGGAAACGTGTTCTGCTCGAACACGGCGCAAGGAGGAAGAGAAGGCGCCCGCTGACAGGTGAACCCGCGCGGTCAGAGAGAGAGAGAGAGAGGAGGGGGCGCCTGGCTGGCCGCGCTCTGGGCCGGAACGGCTGGGCTGCTCGCGACGCGGGGGTGGGAATGACTGGGCGCGGGGCTACCTGGGCCTCGGCCTGGTTTTCCCAGGGGCTTCTCCCCTTTCTCTTTTTTTTCTATTTTATTTTTCAAAGCCCTTTCTAAATGGAATTTTGAACACAATTAACTTCAAACCAAAGTCTCTCAGCACAAAATAAGATATAACCCAACATGAATGCATAGACAAGTTTCTACCTCTATGTTAAATTTTAATTTCAACAAAAATAATTTTATTTACTAGATTAAATGCCCACAAAGTGCTTAAATAAATCCAATTAAATCCTATTAATTCAAAAGCAAATTTTTTGGGTGTTACAAATTCTACCCCTCTTAAAAGAATCTCGTCCTCAAGATTGAGCAGTGCATAAACAAACCACTCTGGATATGACCGTCTCCAATCATTCTCTCTTTTCCAAGTTGCTTCACTTATCACATTCTAATGATCTAACTTCTGGTAACGCTCTGTATTTGTCTCTTAAGTTCTTCTAACTCATTCATCCCATTCTGTAAGGCCTTTCAGCTATAGGTGCATTATCAGGTAGTAATTCGATAATAATAAATTCAATGTCTCTGGTCGGTTAGCATACCTGGCAACTTATCTGAAAACACATTTGGGAATTTATTCACTACACGATCCTAAAGATCAACATCATCATCTAGCTGGTTCACTGTAGCTGTGGGTGGAGCCTGCACTGTTACATCCACACTGATTCTCTCTCCCTTAGGTGTTGTCACAACTACTACTTTCTCTTTGCACTTAATCTTTGTAGTATACTTCTTCATCCAATCCAAACCCAAAATCACATCTATGCCTAAGGTTCTCATAACCATAGGACTGATCGGGAAATCTACCCCCCTTAAAGAAAGACTTGCTGAGGGGCAACAATAAGAAACTGATATAGTCCCTCCCGGTGAGTTTACTAGCATAGGTGTTTTCATGGCAACTAGTGGAATGCTATGAACTCTAACAAATGCTTGTGATATGAATGTATGCGAGGCTCCAGAATCAAATAAAACTGTAGCGGGGATAGAGTTGATACTAAATGTACCCATCATGATTTCTGGTCCCTTCTGAACTGTCTCTGCAGCCACATGGTTCACCTTTGCTCTATGAGAGTTAGACTTTTGATTGTTGTTCTGCTGGTTGAACCTTTCCGGGTAATCATATGACATATGACCTTCTTTCCCACAGTGAAAACACCTAGTAGGGGTATTGGGAGCACTTCTCTTCATAGAGGTGGCATTTGAATTTCCCGAGCGGGGAGTCTGCTGTCCACTCTGTTGTTGATTAGGATTACGCTGAGATTGTTGGTTGCGGTCCCATTGACCAACCGGTCCTTGGAACCTTGTTGATCACCCTGCTGAGAATTGAAACTGTTGATGCAAAACTGATCTGCAAACACAAAGGGCTAATACCCGATTCAAACGTTAAGGCGTGCCAGCCGATTTGACCTTACTATCGGCAAAGGTGATAACTCGAATACTTTAGTCCTGACAACAGCGATGCGCCCGGATGTCACGGCTAAGAGGTACTCACGCGGAACTCGAGAACACGCCGAGCTTAAGTCGACGAATTCCTAAGAACTCGTAATAAAAGGAAAAAGTGTGACGAAGTCGTCGAAAAGTAGATGCTGGAATATGAGTAAAAACGTGTGTTTGATTGATTTCTTGATTGATTATTACAAGACCCTAGGGTCTATATTTATACCCTGCTCAAAGAGCTACAACCAGACACGATTAGAATTCGAATTCCAAATTACACGGAATCCGTATACAAAACGATGCAAATAATTAAGGAAATAATAAAACTATCCCTCGTGACAAACCGAAACTCCTCCACATAACGACCGGCAGCTTCCACACTCCTCCTTTGCATCATCGGCAGATCCTTTGCCATAATCATCGGCAGACTTTCTTATCTAGCCATCGGCACCATATTACTGCCTGCCACATTCAACTTCTCCCTCATCGGCAACCATCCTCATCGGCAACCTGCTTTGTAAACATCGTACTGCTACCTTATCCTGCCATTCTAGACACGTGCCCAAAAACGGTGTCAACACATGCCCCCCAGTTTCAGAGTATAAAACTATTAATGCTCCGAAATTCTCTGCAGTAATGATGTCTTCTCCCGCAATTAATGCTCCTAATCTGGTAACCGACAACCTCAATCTGGACAACTCTGATCCTAATCCCCCGCAGATTCCTCGAAATCCCCAACTTCCTAAACGGGCATCTTTCTTGGTCGTACATCGGCAACAATACCGTTACAAAGATCTGCCGATGCTCTGACCAGGATATTCGCAAAAACGGTTACCTCCCCTCTATCCGCCCATCGGCAAGATGACCGTTACAGAATATCGCCGATGGACCGACCAGGAGATCTCGCACAGTAAAATATCTTTAGATAATGACCGCTTCCCGTCAAATCACCTGCACAATCCCTGGATTACCGTGCGAACAGTTACCATATCCACCTGAGTACCCTCAGGCTTCTCGGATGCGGCAAAGAGATAAGTCGGATTTGCCCTTGCCCATCTTGTCCTATAAATAGTTCCTTCTTGGGTACTCCTCCCCCATTACACCATTCTACTATCCAACTTTGCTTTTCCAGCGGCGGCGCCATTTACAACCCTCAAGATCTCCGACAAGCACTCCTCTTCATCAACTCCGGTGCCCTCCAACGTCCTCTTCACGACAAGATGGCCATTGGCTTCGTCGTCCCTGAGGTCAGACTTCCATCTCATCTCCTGTACCTTTTCTCGCATTCCTGTTCATCTGCGATTCATCTTACTGAATATCTTCCTTTTCCTTTTTCTTTGTATTTTTATTCCCCAAAACACTAGGAGTTGTCCAACAAAATTGTCATCCCTACCGATCAACCACACCTTCAGTGCCTCGGCCCTCTAGGGAATCCAGATCCAACCGACCTTATCAATGCAGAAACCAACAGGATTCCCTTTAGAGCCGAAAACTTTTCTTTAGATCTGTGGAAAGACACCTTTCGCTCTTGGCCCAGCCCTACTGTAGGGTGGAAAGATTGGTTCTTGAGGGTCAGCAATTCTTATGAAGTCCAGTGGAGTGAGAGGAAGCTAGCTCAATGCATTAGGCTATCCATTGCCGATATGCACAGGAACGAGTCGCTGCTGATAGCTGCATCCTACTTTTGGTCAGACACTCTCAATGCTTTTGTTTTTGGCCACGGCCCTGCTTCTCCTACCCTTGCCGATGTAGCCATGCTCACTGGGCTAGATATATCTTCTGCCGATAGCACCCACTTTTTTGATACTGCCCCTAGTGCCAAAGTGGAGACTCGCGCTATCGGCGGTTGGTCAGGGTACATCCAGAAGTACCGCGGGAAAGGGCCTGTCACCATAAAGGAGCAAACCACCTTTCTGAACATGTGGCTGGACAAGTTTGTATTCTGTGGTCGATCGGCAGGACCGACTTCTGTCTATCTATCGGCAGCAGAAAGACTGGCTAGCGGTGGCCAATTTCCTCTCGGCCGATATTTGCTCGGCGCTGTTTACCACCTTCTTCATCAGGTAGCCCAGAAACTCCTGCTTGGCCAATCCATCGGCAACTTAGGAGGCCCCTGGTGGTTTATTAATATGTGGCTCAATCTGCACCTGCATAAGCGCCTTGATTTCAACTTGTTCTCACAGCACTTCCCAAGAGATATAGCCGAAAATCATGTGTTGGGTGAAGAGGAATCGGCAACGCGTGCCCCCTTGAACTTTGGCGAGGCCGTTATAGTCTTACCCGGTTCAGGAAACAATTCGGATCAGATCGGCCGATTCTTCGAGATTCTGTATGAGGGTCTGGCCAGAGATGAACGACCATGGCTGGCTTATGACGACCCAGACAGTATGCTCCCTCTGACCTTCAATCCATTTGATGAAGCTCTCGACAGGGACAATGAGGTGATGATGGCAATTGTGACTCCCAGAGCCATACCAGTGAATTTCTTCGGTAGCACAAAAACCTCTCCCCAATCCTATGAATTTTATAATCCATCGGCATTAGCTCGCCAGCTAGCTTTCGGCCAGTTGCCGATTGCACTTCCTTATGCCGATGTGATAAAGCCCAGAGAACCCATCACCAACCTTCTCGAGTGGACTCGAGTAGCCCAGCTACCACCAAATGCCGATACAGATGTAGATCTGTCAGAATGGGTTCCAGCTGCCTTTATCACTCAGGCATACAAGCTATGGTGGGCAGAATGGAAAGAGAATCTATTCTGCAGATCGGCCCTCTCATACCGCAGCATGATCGACCCCGAATACGAAGTCCCTGATGACACTGTAAGTATTTTAAACCGATGTCTCATTTTCCAATACTATTTCCATCGATAACTTACCCCTGTATTCCTTTTGCAGGTTGACAACACCCCCCCCATCGGTTAGCAGGAGTGGCAAGCCGATCGACTTGTTCCCATCAGGCCCGATCTCCTCAATCGGCCACAATGCTCCCACTCTGGCTTCCATCGTGCATCGGGGTGCGCGCCTCAAGAAGGTTACCACCAGGAAAACTCAGACATCGCCAACGGTAGCTGCTTCTACTCTGGCGCAAGCTTTCAGGGCAATTTGTCAAACCCTTTTCATTTATGCTAACTATCTTTGTATCGGCTATCTGTGCTCATAAACTCCTTTTTGTTGTTGCAGCAAACTGGTGCATCGGCAAAAGCCAAACGCTAAGGTACCGATGCCCCCCAGTCTAGCCAGCCAAAGAGGAAGGGCACCCAAGGTGCTAAGGCTGGAACAAAGCGCCAGAAAGTGGCAACTCCCCCTCCTCCTCCGGTATTTCCAATCCTGGTGGAATCTTCCCCTTCTTCTCCAGAAGTCCAGACACAGCAAGCACCATTTCCCCAACCAATGCAGGAAGCACCACAGATGGAAGAACCCCAGCAGGAAGAACCTCAAACAGAAGGTACATCAGCTGACGTGGGTGAACAAGCAACTGGCCCGGCAGGTCCAGTTATATCATCGGCGGTTTCCCCGATTCAGATAACTGTTGTTCCTCCTCCGGGTAACATATCTCAACAATACTTCCGCCGATAAACTTATTCTCATTTAGTCTCATAACCCTTCCTGTCTTCTTTCAGGCGATATCGTTCCATCGGCAACATTTGCCGATCAACCTGTAGCTCCATCGGTATCTTTGAGTCAAAGGCAAGAAATTGCCTTGAAACAAGTAAGTCATCCAATGTTTCCACCAGCATCGTCTGCCGAAGCTTTGACCATACAAATGACTTATTTCATTCTCATTTTCAGGAACAAGATTTTCTCGATAGCTTATTCTCCTTCGCCATTGATATCTTCGAAGAAGAAGGTGAGGAAGCAAGCTCCTCTCGGGCAATTGGGACTGTATCGGCAGAAACCAGGGCTAAGCTGGAGGAGCTATCGGCCATACTTCATCAAGACACAGCTCAACTGGTCAACGATTCTGACCCAGCCAAGGCCCTGTTCAAAACCCTTAGAGGCCAAGTTCCTGCCGATGCTGAAGAAACCCTCTTCCATGCTGCACACCTAGAAAGCCGCCAGCTACAGTACCAGAGAGCCACTCGACGCCTTGCCGATAGAGCCGCTCAAATCCAGCTTTCCAAGGAGATGATGAAAGAAAAACTCTTAGCCGATGAGAAACATAAGAACATCGGCACCTTAAAGTCCTCAGGTGATGCACTGAAGCAGAAAGTATCTGATCTATCGGCAAAAAGAGAAGCTCTACTGGCCGAACTCAAGCAAGTAGAGGATGCTCTGTCCCAAGCCCAGCAAGAAGAGAGTCAACTGCCGGAGACCATCAAGCACCTTGAACAAGAACGAAACGTCCATGGTCGCAAAGCGCTGCAGCTGAAGAGGAAGCTGAAACCGATAGAAGGTTCTGCCGATGATGATATCAAAGAGATAGAGACAGCCAATCAGATTCGGCTGCGCGCCATATCAGCAATCCAAGCGCTGCTGAACATCTGAAGCTTTCATCGGCAACACACCTTTGTTTTTCCGCTTTTAGCTTTTAGTCTAGCCGATAAGACTGTTATCGGCATCTTTTGAAACATTAAGTCTGCCCCCAAACATTTAAATCCAGCCGATAGGAGTGTTATCGGCACTTAAACTTTTATGCATCGACCCATATGCTGGGGTAGTACTTCTTTAAATATTTGCCATTTAATGCTCTGGGAAATTCAACTCCTTCGAGAGTTTCTAGAATATAGGCATTACCAGGAGCCGAGTGTCTTATCCGATAAGGACCTTCCCAATTAGGAGACCACTTCCCAAACTTCGAACTTTTAGTCCCGACTGGCAAAATCAACTTCCATACCAAATCCCCATCGGCAAACTCCTTAGCCTTTACTTTCTTATCATACCATCTAGCAACTCTCTTCTTATTTTCTTCTATACTCATTAAAGCCTTTAACCGATGCCCTGCTAAATCATCTAACTCATCGGTCATCAAAGTGGCATAATCATCGGCAGCCAATTGATCTTGAAAAGATAATCGCCTAGATCCAGCCTTAATCTCCCAAGGCAACACTGCATCATGTCCATACACCAATTGATAGGGTGACACCTTGGTTGATCCATGACAAGCCATCTGATAAGACCATAGTGCTTCATTTAACAATGTATGCCACCACCTAGGATTTTCTTCAATCTTTCGTTTAATAAGCTTGATAATTCCTTTGTTAGACGCTTCGGCCTGCCCATTGGTTTGAGCATAGTAAGGAGAAGAATTCAACACTTTAATTCCCATACCGATTGCGAATTCATCGAACTCCCCCGACGTGAACATGGTGCCCTGATCGGTAGTAATCGTTTGGGGAATCCCAAATCGGTAAATAATATGCTCCTTCACAAAATCAATCATATTGGCCGATGTGACTTTCTTCAAAGGAATAGCTTCGACCCACTTAGTGAAATAGTCAGTGGCAACTAGAATGAACTTATGCCCTTTGCTAGATGGTGGATAAATCTGGCCGATCAGATCGATGGCCCATCCCCGGAACGGCCAAGGTTTTATTATAGGATTCATAGCCGATGCGGGTGCTCTCTGGATATTACCGAACTTTTGACAACCTTGACATCCCTTGAAATATTTAAAACAATCTTCAAGTATGGTTGGCCAAAAATATCCATTCCTTCGAATCATCCACTTCATCTTAAAAGCTGACTGATGCGCTCCACACACTCCTTCATGGATTTCCCCCATCAAACTTTTGGCTTCATCATCACCCAAGCATCGGAGAAGAATTCCGTCGACCATTCGATAATACAATTCATTTTCAAGGAGCACATACTTGATTGCCTGAAATCGAACCCGTCTTTCAACTTTTTTGGATGGATCTTTTAGATAATCAATAATTTCTTTCCTCCAATCACCGGCACTGACTGCCGATGTCGTATTAATCATTGGCTGATATCCCGAGGCATGCTGGGCTAACCGATTAGCGTCTTCATTATGCAATCGGGGAATATGCTCCAATCGGAAGTCCTTGAATTCCTTTAACAGTTGCATACTTCTCTCGAAATAGGTTATGAGAACTTCACTTCGGCATTCATAGCTTCCGGCCAATTGATTTATAACCAACATAGAATCCCCGAATATTTCAACAGCATCAGCACGAACTTCTCTTAACAACTCCAATCCCTTGATCAGAGCTTGATACTCAGCCTGATTATTTGTTGATGTAGCAACAATCGGCAAGGAAAACTCATACTTCCTCCCCTTAGGAGAAACTAATACAATGCCGATTCCTGCCCCCCGGTCACAGGTAGATCCATCAAAGAAGAGCGTCCAGGGTGCAATTTCCAAGGTTTCCACTAGACCACAATGCTGAGTCACAAAATCGGCCATAATCTGCCCTTTGACTGCCTTAGCCGATTCGTAACGCAAATCGAACTCCGACAGCGCTAAAATCCATTTACTGATCCTACCACTCATAATCGGCATAGATAGCATGTATCGGACCACGTCATCTTTGCAAACAACAGCACATTCGGCCGACAACAGGTAATGTCTCAGCTTGATACATGAAAAATATAAGCATAAGCACAGCTTCTCAATGGCCGAATACCTGGTTTCAGCATCAATCAACCTCCTACTCAAATAATAAATTACCCTCTCTTTCCCTTCAAATTCTTGAACTAAAGCTGAACCGATAACCGATCCATCGGTAGATAAATATAATTTGAAGGGCTTCCCTTGTTGAGGTGGAACTAAAACTGGAGGATTCACTAGATACTTCTTGATTTCATCCAGAGCCAACTGCTGTTCTTCTCCCCAAACAAACTCTTGATCGGCTTTCAATTTAAGAAGAGGACTGAAAGCACGAATCCTCCCAGATAAATTCGATATAAATCTTCTGATAAAATTCACCTTGCCGATCAAGGATTGGAGCTCGGTTTTATTGGTAGGGGCCACTATTTTATTGATGGCATCAATAGATCTTCGACTAATTTCAATACCCCTCTGATGTACCATGAAACCAAGAAACTGCCCTGCCGATACGCCAAATGCACACTTGTTGGGATTCATCTTCAATCCATGCTTCCTTGTGCACTCCAACACTTTTCGTAAATCGGCAAGATGCTTTGAGAAATCTCCAGACTTAACCACCACATCATCAATATAAATCTCTACGAGCTTGCCGATGAACTCATGAAATATAAAATTCATAGCTCTTTGATAAGTAGCACCAGCATTCTTTAACCCAAAAGTCATGACTATCCATTCAAATAGTCCAACATGACCAGGACACCTGAATGCGGTTTTTGGAATATCCTCCTCTGCCATGAATATTTGATTGTAACCTGCATTACCATCCATGAAGCTGATGACCCGATGGCCAGCCGCAGCATCAACCAGTAGATCGGCGACAGGCATTGGGTATCCATCCATCGGTGTAGCTTTATTGAGATTCCTGAAATCAATGCACACCCGAAGCTTCCCGTTCTTCTTGTAAACCGGAACAACATTGGAAATCCATTCGGCATACCGACACTGCCTAATAAACTTAGCTTCAATAAGTTTAGTGATTTCGGCCTTAATATCAGGTAGAATGTTAGGATTACATCGGCGGGCTGGTTGCTGATGTGGCCGAAATCCAAACTTGATGGGTAACCGATGTTCGACAATTGATCGGTCTAAACCAGGCATCTCTGTATAATCCCAAGCAAAGCAATCTTTATATTCCTTTAACAAACTAGTCAATTGTCGCTTACACTCAGGATCTAATTTAGCACTAATAAAAGTAGGCCTAGGCTTATCACCACTACCTATATCTACTTCTACCAAATCATCGGCCGATGTGAAACCCTGGCCTAATTTTCCATCATCGGCGAATCTATCCATTAAAAACCGTCGTCAGAACCGACTGCTTGGATCGGTGGAATCTCATAATCGGCAACTTTGAGAAAATCTTTCTCCCAAACTTCTCCTGAAATGCACCTAGTCCTTTCATAAGTATCCGCTTCTGCCGATGCGATAACATAAGAAGAATCCCCTGGGACGATCTCAATCTTGTCACCTACCCACTGAACCAAGCACTGATGCATTGTAGATGGGACACAACAATTGGCATGAATCCAATCTCTCCCCAATAATAAATTGTAGGCACCTTTTCCGCTGATCACGAAAAAAGTTGTCGGCAAGGTTTTGCTGCCGATGGTCAACTCTGCACATATCGCCCCCTTGACTGGAGACACGTTTCCTTCAAAGTCTTTGAGCATCATATCGGTCTTGGTCAAATCTTGATCCCCTTTCCCAAGCTTCCGATATACTGCATATGGCATAATATTAATAGCAGCTCCACCATCAACTAGGATCTTAGTCATTGGCTGCCCATCAACCCTTCCTTTGAGGAACAAAGCTTTAAGATGCTGCCTCTCGTCATCGGCAGGTTTCTCAAAGATAGCCGTCATCGGATCCAGAGCCAACTGAGCTATCTGATCAGAAAATTCCAGGTCATCGTCACTGGCTGGTGCAAGAAACTCCATCGGCAACATGAAGACCATGTTGACGCCTGCCGATGGACCTTCCCTCTTAGTGTCTGACGGCTGCCGACTTCCAGAGTTCTCTCCTTTATTTAGCTCTTCCTGCCTTTCACGTTGCAATCTCCTTTTCTGTGTCTTGGTTAATCCTTCAGGGCACCATGGAGGAAGTGGCTTCTGCCTTGCTGCCGGGCGTCGGTTCTCCCTTGACTCCATACGATGTGTGTTAGCATCTCTGCAAAATATGAACTCATCGGGAACCCGCGCATTAGCCATCTCCTCGAGCTCTTCCTGGTTCCTAGGAAAATACTGGACACGGTTACCAAGCCGATCGTGAACGCTAAGCCTGCCCCCCAGCCGATCATGAACTGACGCCCTTCCTCTGATTGGCCCATTAAATCGCCGTTCATCATCATGATAACGCCGATCGGTTCTATCGCACCGATCATAACCGTTGCACTCAGGGCAGTCTCTGACAGTAGGAAGCTTGATATTTTCCTCCCAACAATGGATGAAGAATGGACAATTCCAATGATCCCTGTGCCGATTCCACTCCTGTCGGCATCTTTCTTCTTCCAGTCGATAATCTTCCTGCTGGCGCCGATACCGATCTTCCCGTTGTTGCCAATTTTCTCGTGGCCTTCTATGAGTTATGACGATACCAGACCGAGGAGGCCTTCCTGAGCTAGTTCCTTCCTGGACCAAGCCCTTACTTCTTGCATCAGCAGTAGTAACTTGATGCTGAGGATCTACCGATGCACTCTTCTCAGCTGTCTCCGACGTTAAGACCTTAGCCTTCCCCTTAGCATCCAACATGTTTGTCGGGAAAGGATGTTGGTCTATCTTCATCGGCTTCTGGGCTTTGGAACTGTCAAACTTGATTCTCCCGGACTCTATAGCCGATTGCAGCTGCTGTCTGAATACTTTGCACTCGTTGGTGTCATGTGAAGTTGCATTATGCCACTTGCAATATCTCATCCTCTTCAACTCTTCTACCGATGGGATCACATGGTTAGGTGACAGTTTGATTTGACCTTCCTGAAGTAGAAAGTCAAATATCCTATCGGCCTTGGCGGTGTCAAAGGCAAACTTCTCTGGTTCCTTCTGCCCAAAAGGACAAGACATCGGCTTCTTGTTTTTTACCCACTCTGCCAAACCGATTACTGGTTCCTCATCGGAATCTGAGCTTGTTGCTTCATCAACAAATGACACTTTCTTATTCCATGTCCTCTTAGGCTCGAAAGGCTTGATGTCTTGATCAGATATCCTCTGCACCAAATGACTTAAACTTTCGAACTCCTGAGAGGCATACTTATCCCTGATATGTGGCAACAAACCCTGGAACGCCAAATCGGCCAGCTGCCGATCATCCAGAACCAGGCTATAGCATTTATTCTTGACCTCTCGTATCCTCTGCACAAATCCCTCAACCGACTCATCATTACGTTGCCTCAACTTGACCAAGTCGGTGATCTTCTTCTCATGAACCCCCGAGAAGAAGTATTTGTGGAATTGCTTCTCTAGATCGGCCCAAGTAATTACTGAGTTGGGAGGTAATGATATGAACCAAGTAAAGGCCGATCCAGACAATGATGATGAAAATAGACGAACCCTCAATTCGTCCCTGTTACCAGCCTCTCCACATTGAATAATGAATCTGTTGACATGCTCCATGGTTGACGTGTCGTCCTGTCCGGAAAACTTTGTAAAATCCGGTACCTTGTACCGATGTGGAAGCGGGATCAAATCATACGCTGGAGGGTACGGTGTCCGATAAGAATAAGTGTTGACTTTGGGTTTTATCCCAAATTTTTCCCTCATTACTTCAGCAATCTTATCGGCCCAATACGCATCGGCATCTTGCCGATGAGGCGGCTGCGGATCTGGCACTTGGTGGCGAACCTCCACGTGTCTGTTCGGGACGTGACCTGCATGGAACATTGTATTGGTCACCTGTCCTCCAATCTGCGGACTACCAAACTGCTGTCCACCGATTGGCTGTCCTCCGAGTTGCTGTCCAAAATTTATTGGCTGGTTGGGAATCCCCTGACCTTGGAACCCGGGATAGACCTGCCCTTGCTGGAACCCTGTAGTCTGATAACCCTGCTGGGGCGATTGTGGAAAGGCTTGCTGTCCAAGCCATCCATTATTAGCGTTCATCGGCATAGGTGCTGCCGATGATTGGTAATTGGGTACCGTCGTTGAATTGACATACCCCGACTGGGCCATAGGCCTCTGTTTGCATCAGCATTGACTCTGCCGATGCGTGGGGCATCTGAAACATTGAATCTTGAGGATTCCCAGTGTGAGGCCTTGCAGTAGTAGTTGTGGTATACCGAGGACTCTGGTTCACCGGCGCATTGGGAGGTGCCGATGTCATAGGAGTTTTGCCCCTCATGTCAGTTATTTGTGATGTTCCCGGCGTCAACTCTGGAGGCATACCATAACCCCACCAGTTGGGAGGAAGAGTTAACCCTGACATTGCCGATGCCAACATATCTGTTGTCAGTTTATGCTGCCCAACTGAAATTTGTGGGTTGGTTGCCATCGGCATAGATAGTGCACCAGTAGTCTCCAATGTACTTGGAGGGACGGCAGACTGTGCACTTGCATTCGTCAAGGCAGCCGATGGAGCCGTGACCTCTGGTGCCGTTGGCTGATGATGGGAGGGCCCCACATAATCTGGCGGGATTTGTCCTTCCTTGAAAGTTCTTGCCACGGCGTTGAAAACCGTATTAGACAGTACACCAGCTTGGTTGATCAACGCTCGATTGATGGCATTGTCAACCATATCTTGAAGCTTGCCAGGATTGGCGTCAAAGGTGACCTGCCGTGGTGCCGGCAGTGCATCTTTCTGGACCACTTCGCCACTCCTGTTTATGCTGAAAGACCTCAGGCATTGCTGCTTGAACTCTTCCATGGCTTGGGCAATAGCTTGCTTTTGCTCATCCTTGAGGTTGGCCTCCGTCACGGGGATGACGTTCTCTTGATCGAGGTCAGAGATCGACATGTTGATCTTGATCTTGAATCTGTCCCACCGGGCGTGCCAAAAGATGTGTTGATGCAAAACTGATCTGCAAACACAAAGGGCTAATACCCGATTCAAACGTTAAGGCGTGCCAGCCGATTTGACCTTACTATCGGCAAAGGTGATAACTCGAATACTTTAGTCCTGACAACAGCGATGCGCCCGGATGTCACGGCTAAGAGGTACTCACGCGGAACTCGAGAACACGCCGAGCTTAAGTCGACGAATTCCTAAGAACTCGTAATAAAAGGAAAAAGTGTGACGAAGTCGTCGAAAAGTAGATGCTGGAATATGAGTAAAAACGTGTGTTTGATTGATTTCTTGATTGATTATTACAAGACCCTAGGGTCTATATTTATACCCTGCTCAAAGAGCTACAACCAGACACGATTAGAATTCGAATTCCAAATTACACGGAATCCGTATACAAAACGATGCAAATAATTAAGGAAATAATAAAACTATCCCTCGTGACAAACCGAAACTCCTCCACATAACGACCGGCAGCTTCCACACTCCTCCTTTGCATCATCGGCAGATCCTTTGCCATAATCATCGGCAGACTTTCTTATCTAGCCATCGGCACCATATTACTGCCTGCCACATTCAACTTCTCCCTCATCGGCAACCATCCTCATCGGCAACCTGCTTTGTAAACATCGTACTGCCACCTTATCCTGCCATTCTAGACACGTGCCCAAAAACGGTGTCAACAGAAACGTTGGCGGTTGTTGCCTCCAGAACCTTGCGCTAGCATCCTCCTCTTCTTGTCCTAACCTTTGCGCACGTTATCCAACACAATAGCACGATTCACCAGAGCGTGGAAGGTAGGATAAGTGTTTCCAGCCAGTTGCAATCTAAGTTCGTAGTAAAGACCTTTCATGAATAGATGTTGCTTATCAGCATCTTCTCTGACTTCATTTGGGGAATAGCGGGCCAACTGCTCAAACATGTCATGATACTCAGCCACAGTCATAGAACCCATCCTAAGAGATCTGAATTCTTCCTGCTTGAGCTCCATCATTCCTTCATTAATGTGTCGTGCGCGGAAGTCTCTGTAAAATTCTAGCCAAGTGACAGGAGGAGCATTGTTGGGACGAGCAGCTTGATATGACTCCCACCAGGTCTGAGCTGCTCCCTGAAGTTGTCCAGAAGCATACAACACCTTCTCCAAGTCATTGCATTGTGCTATGTTCAATTGCCTCTCCACAGCACGTAGCCAATCATCTGCCTCCATAGGATCAGCTGAGTGTGTTAACACCAGAGGTCTTCCCTTCATAAACTCCCCACGCTTGTCCCTCACATGAACAGGTGGCGGTGGTGGTGGAGGTTGCTGCTGTAGGTGCTGCATGAAAACGTGCATCATCTCATTCTGAGTTTGCATGAGCTCTTCCACGGTAATTGGATCACTGGCACCCATGCCATGGCCTCTACCTCTGCCTCTTCCTCTAGCTGCCATCTGCATTCCAAGGTATAGAATCATATCTTAGTAACATTCGACATGGCAATTACAAGAGGTAATGAAATCTGGAATTTTTCTAGGTAATATCCACATCAGCAGATCAGAAAATCAGTTATATCTCGAATTCCAAAATCCAAATGGATACATGCTATATACTGTTCTAAATATAAAGGAATTATCTACAACTTTCATTTGGTTCATATTAACAGATTCTGTCTTTGAATTAGTCAAAACTGGGCATAACCAAAACTGTTCCAGAATTCCAGACTGCGCAGAAACCTCAACTTTGAACAGCCATAACTCACAGCTCATAACAGATAATAATGTCATTCTTGAGGCATTGGAAAGATATGAAAGTCTACTTGTTCCCAGAAAAATTTGGTGAACTTTGCACGAACATATTTTGAGAGGTACCAGATTTATTGCAGACTGCTCCAGAAAACAGCAAAGGACAGAAACAGGATTTTAACCAAACCCAACTATTTAGTTCATTAATCCTTATACCTTAGGCCTATAAACCAAATGAAATTTTAGAGGAAGTCCACAAGATCATTACACTCATTACAAATATCCAAATCAAGCATAAGCATAATAACAAACCAAACCAAGCATCAAAGGTTCACACTTCAACCATTAACTCAACTTGCGGTACTATCGTTCTCTTCCTATTAAGGGTAAAGATCCTATAACTCCTATTTCAATGATGCTAGAAGGTGGTAAGAAAAGGTTCTAAAAGAATATCAAGCAAGGAGTGGGGATGAGAACAAGTCTTTAAAATAAGCATCAAGGTGAAGATGAATAGCAATGAAAAGGATATAGTATAGGAGAAAATATCAAGGTTTATAGAACAAGGATTTAATAGCAATTTCAAAACCATAAGACGACCAATTTCTAACTAGGCTTGTGTCCGACAGTCAACCAAGCTTTGATACCAATTTGTCACATCCATATTTTAAGAACAAAATAAGATGCATAAAAGACTCATATCTGCCCAAGAAACAGTCGCACAAATAAGTAGACAAATCTTAAATGTACCATTGCAGTGTTTATTACATAGCGGAACATAATAAATCACATAGTCTTATACAAGAATGATAATAAGATTAAACAACGCTCTCAACGGAAGCACCACACAGGGACACTATTGACTGGTTGACTCCAAGCCTAGTACTCATAACGGTAATCCTCATTCCAATCATCATCATTAGCATAACCTGGGGTGTTGGGAAATTGCAAGAGTGAGCACATATCGTACTCAAGAAGTATAACCAGGGGTTCATGAGGCTCAAATAAGCTGACACTGGTTTGACTGCATTTAGCTTTTATATGTAGATAGCATATTTATATTTTGATAGCAATGTCAAGGTAGCATGAATAGATCCCATAACCACATGATCAATTGTATACAGAAATTATGAATAACACATATAAACAATATAATAAACCATCATTTATCATCATTAATCATGTTCATCAATGTCCGTCTATTCCGTCAGTTTTCCAGGCCGCCCGTATCCGTGGGCACGGCTAGTATACCAGATTTAACACTCTACAGAGGTTGTACATCTTTACCCATGAGTCGTGATTTACCCTTTCGCCCGAGGTTGCAAGTCTCTTAACCCCCTTCCTTGGGAGGTCGGCAAGGATCACTATGAAGCCTTTCAAAGGTTTCGTCTAACAAGTTAGGGCCATTAGATTCGCTCGGCAGGCAGATATAGAACCCCACTTCCATGGCACATAACCCGCAGCCTATACACATGGACAGAGGCCTCACTATACCCAACATGTCTAGCCATTCTTACGCCATTTAAGGTAACCGCTAACAAGCTAGAAAAAGATCCTCATACTGAGCTAAAACTAGAGCCATGTAGCCCTCATGGTTGTACGAGTTGTCCCAGCTTTTGCCAAGGGATAAGTCCTTATGGAGGGTCAAGATCAATCTAGCAAAAGCTAGAGTTCTTTCCACCCTTTATATTCAAGTTGCTAGAAAGCTTATTTTATTGTTTATTGTACATTCAAATATTCATGTTACAAGATCATGGATTAATAATCAAGCACTAGCAAGAACTACCCAAATGCATAACCAAATAGGTATCAAAAAATTCAAGATAACAATAATCTATGATTTCACTAAGGTTGTCAAGGTGGACACATGCATATGATATATGTGCATTTACAAGTGTATAGGTAACAAGGATGATCCCAAGTTATACTTGCCTTGATCAAAGCTCTCCTGAGCTTGCTGCTGGTCGTCAAAAGCTTGACCTTGATCACCAACGTATCGCTCACCGTCTATACTCGATCATCAATCAACAACACGTAATCCAATATAGACAATCATACATGAAGCAAACAAGCTATAATTAGAACAATACACCAAACAGTGGTAAAACAAATATAAAAGTTTATCAAAATATTCTACGCAGCACTACGATCACATAAACGTAAAGTTCACGAAAATTGGAATCAAAACGTAGAAGTTATGAATTTTCTAAGATTTCCTATAGAGAATTAATTAATTAAATGCTACTGTGAAAATAAAAAGTTTTCAAAACAGAGAATTAATACTTCTAACATGTAGAGCTCGTAAATACGAATCTAACAAAGTTTGAATGGATCAAATCAGAGTTAAAACGAATATTTTATGAGCAAAAATACTTCCAATGGCAAACTTGTAAATCTTGAAAACGAATTTTTGAAACAACCTGGCGTGAAATACGCTTTCAAAGTCAGAAAACGTAAAGCGGGAAGATGTGTTGGACTGCGGGTTCTATTTGGGAAAAACCGAGGGTCTCTTTAACAAATTGTGCACGCGAAGGGATAACTTCTTTTTAGAGCCGTTGATCTTGATCTGGACGGTCACGATTTGCTCCTGGGAAGGCAACGGCGGGCCGGCCGGCCGGCTCCCTGCTCCGGCGCGGTGGTGGACATGGGCATCGCCGCGGAGCTCACCGGCGCACGCGAAGAAGACGTTTTCGAGCTCCACTAACTAAACCAAGCACACGGGCGAGCAGAGAAGGACAAGGCGAGCTCACCCAGGGGTTCGGTGCGACTAGGGAAGGAGCAGAGAGGACTCGCCGCGGTGGAGATTTTCGGCGAGATCCCGAGCCGCGTAGGTGACGTCGTCTAGGGCTTTGACTCGCGATTTAGATGCAAAAGAAGGCTGTGGCTCCGGGGAATAGACTTTATAGGGCCTCGGTTCGTGAAAAGGGCAAGGAAATCGCGAATCCCAGGATTGATTCGGGTGGAAACGTGTTCTGCTCGAACACGGCGCAAGGAGGAAGAGAAGGCGCCCGCTGATAGGTGGACCTGCGCGGTCAGAGAGAGAGAGGAGGGGGCGCCTAGCTGGCCGCGCTCTGGGCCGGAACGGCTGGGCCGCTCGCGACGCGGGGGTGGGAATGACTGGGCGCGGGGCTGGCTGGGCCTCGGCCTGGTTTTCGCAGGGGCTTCTCCCCTTTCTCTTTTTTTCTATTTTATTTTTTAAAGCCCTTTCCAAATGGAATTTTGAACACAATTAACTTCAAACCAAAGTCTCTCAGCACAAAATAAAATATAACCCAGCATGAATGCATAGACAAGTTTCTATCTCTATGTTAAATTTTAATTTCAACAAAAATAATTTTATTTACTAGATTAAATGCCCACAAAATGCTTAAATAAATCCTATTAATTCAAAAGCAATTTTTTTTGGTGTTACATGTAGCACGAACCTCGTCCTCACTAGGACACCACAAGAAACTACTCACAAGTGAGGTAGCTCAATGACACGAGCAATCCACTAATGTTGCCTTTGACTCTCCTCCGAGGTAGGCACAAACCTCTCACAATCACCGGGAGATGGCCACGAACAATCACCAACTCGTGCCAAAGCTCCTCCGTCTAGGTGGCGGCAACCACCAAGAGTAACAAGAAAACTACAGCTAGATCGATCCCCAAGTGCCACTAGATGCAATCACTCAAGCAAATACACTTGGAATAACTCCCAATCTCACAAAGATGAATAATCTAAGAAGGAGATGAGTGGGAGGTGTTTGCTTAGGCTCACAAGGATGTCAAGTATGTTAGAATGCCAAGAAAGTGAGCCCCAAGCCGGCCAAACACGTATATATAGCCCCTCAAACAAATATAGCCATTGGCTCTTTCACTGGGCAAAACTCGGGGTCACCGGACGCTCTTTAGGGGGCACCGGATGCTCAGCCCCTGCGTCCGGTGCTCCAACATCAGCCACGTGTCGCCTTTTGAAACTCTCATGTCAGAGTCTAATGGTTACCTGCAGAGCACCGGACGCTAAGCAAGTTGGCACCGGACACGTCCGGTGCACACCGGTCTTAAACATAGAGAGGTCTGCAAGTTCGTGAGGTCACCGGACGCTCCAAGCTGCGTCCGGTGCTCACCGGACTTAAACTCAGAAAACTCTGCAAAACGCTCAGGGCACCGGACTCACACCACCGGACGCTCCAAAATGCGTCCAGTGCCTATCGTCCGGTGCCTAACCCTAACCGAGCCAGGCTGCCTGCTCACCGGATGCACAGGCATAGCGTCCGGTGCTTCTGGGCCAGCGTCCGGTGAGTGTTTCTTAGCGAGAAACACTCCCACGACTTCTCTAATTTTCCCACCGGCGCAATAGAAAATATGCAAATAATTTTCCCAAAAACGCCGAATCCCACCGAGCAAGCTCGGCGGGAGTGAGAGAGGAACCCATCCTCTCTCTACCCTTCAAACTCCATCTCCTTCTCAAAGTGTGCCAACACCACAATGTGTAAACCAACATGTGCACGTGTGTTAGCATTTTCACAATCATTTTCTTCAAAGGAGTTAAGTTAGCTCACTAGGTTCTAAATGCATGCAGAAGAACAATGACACCTAGTGGCACTTTGATAACCGCTTAGCCAAAGAATTCCCCTCTTTATAGTACGGCTATCTATCCTAAATGTGATCACACCCTCTATGGTGTCTTGATCACCAAAACCAAAACCCTAAGCAATACCTTTGCCTTGAACTCCATAGGATTTTGTTTTTCTCTTTCTTCTTTCCAAGTTGAGCACTTGATCACCTTGTGGTCATCACCATCATCACCATGATCATCACTTGCTCCATCACTTGGCATGTACCAACCTCATTAAGTCTACACACACTTAGTATAGAGGTTAGTACTAGGGTTTCATCAATTATCCAAAACCAAACTAGGGCTTTCAAATGGTTTAGACCAAGCATAATTTTATTAGGTCAATTATAGTAGAGATGTGCAAAAATTTTGTGCATTTGAGCAAAAACTCCCTTCATCAACACACAACTGACTCTGTACCTCACTTGTCTGAAAAGTTATGACTGAAACTACTGTTCGCTGATTTATTGTGAGAGAAAAACACCGCTAAATGGCTGGCAGATTCGACAGATAAGTTCAAGAACAAGCTCAGATAGGAAAAATAACCCTCAACAAAAGATAGAAAAACAAAGGAACAATGAAAACATAGAGCTGCCATATTTCTCTAAACCTATGGAAATTGAAAGTGAGGGCCTTTGGTAGTACCTCATGTAAATCAAAGGAACCTTTGATGCTTCCATTTTCTTTTTAATTTGAACGATGAGCCGTTGCAACTGGTGGTGCGTCTATATGTCTACACACATGCTATATATTACAATACGTTTGCATTTGCATTTCATAGAAACTCCACCGTAACGACCAACTCAACTCATGTGCGCGTCGAGAGACCTGACCAACCACTTCGTATGGTTAGTCATAAGTCTCATAATTTATCATTCCTTTGTGTATGCAATTATTGAAAGTGAAAGTTAGTTGTTTGTTGCACATTTCAAATACTACATCTAGTAGAAACATAAAATCTTGCGCAAGAAAAGTCGAAACACAAAATGATTTATAAGTTTATTTTATTTAGAGTAAAATGCACTAGTGGTTCTTGAACTTATACGCGTGTGCCATATAGGCCTATGAATTTTGAAAATGCATTTCTGGGTTCCAAAACTTGTCAAGCAGTGCACCACAGGTCTATTACAGCCAT
This sequence comes from Sorghum bicolor, assembly GCF_000003195.3. Lineage (NCBI taxonomy): Eukaryota > Viridiplantae > Streptophyta > Magnoliopsida > Poales > Poaceae > Sorghum > Sorghum bicolor. Next base: position 55,584,429 of record NC_012874.2, read on the forward strand.
GTATACATTTATTTGCTGATGTGGCATGCTTAAAAGGTCCTAATGGCAAGAGGGTGAATAGCCTATAAGAAATCTACAATAACACTTAAACAAACTTGTTAAATTGGCCTTGTTTACTTGCAAAATATTTTGCAAAATGTGAATAGTATCAATTTCGTTTGTATTTGACAAATATTGTCCAATCATGGACTAACTAGGCTCAAAAGATTCGTCTCGTCAATTCCGACCAAACTGTGTAATTAGTTTTTATTTTCATCTATATTTAATACTCCATGCATACGTCTAAAGATTCGATGTGACGGAGAATCTAAAAATTTTTACAAAATTTTTTGGGAACTAAACAAGGCCATTGGCAAAGCTAGTGTTACACTAGCCTACTAAAGAGCAAGCACCTACCAACAATTCTAATCAATTAAAAACACCAAGCACTCAAGAGCTAAGTCTCTACTCTCTAAACTAGTTGAGCTAGCCTAGAATAAGGCTTTGTTTAGTTTCCAGAAATTTTGCAAAATTTTTCAGATTCTCCGTCACATCAAATCTTTATACATATGCATAGAGTATTAAATATAGACGAAAATAAAAACTAATTGCACAGTTTGGTCGGAATTGACGAGACGAATCTTTTGAGCCTAGTTAGTCCATGATTAGACAATATTTGTCAAATACAAACGAAAGTGCTACAGTATGTATTTCCCAAAAATTTTTGGAACTAAACAAAGCCTAAAGAGCAACTAGAAAGCAACTACACAACTAGTTACACAACTAGTTACAGCAACCACAAGCTAGGTACACAAAATAATACCAGTGGTAGTAGTAATATACCGCATCGTAGAGGAATGATGCAAACAATCACAATATAAGTGAACTAGTAGGAATGGCGCGCCCCTGCGCGCCAATTGGGAAAGTACTACGGTAATCTGTGCAGAAAGAAAGTGGAGTGTTGCTGTGTTAATGCATACATGCGTTGGTGAAAGTACTACGGTAATCTGTGCAGAAAGAAAGTGGAGTGTTGCTGTGTTGATGCATACATGCGTTGGTGTACTTACAGATCGAGCAATTCATGTAAACCAGATGCAGGTGCTCTTGGCACGAATACTCTTGCACATATCAGTAAACAACGACCATGGCAAAGTGTGCCTATTTCTGTTAGGATACAGGTAAGCAATCCATATACATCCCAGTTACTGTATACAATAAGAGTTTGAACTGCTACTTTTCGTTGATGTGTAAAGTTCTAGCAGTTCTATATGAGGAAATAATAGAGGCAATATTCTACAAATATTAGTTCATAAATAGGTGATGCCAATTAAAAGCTATGAAGTTCTTGAGGCATGTCATTCTGCAAAAGAAGATGACCCACGTTTAAGATGGTGGCGCACCCTGCGATAGCAAAGAAGAAATTGTTCAAGGGATTTAGGAGTATTGTTGACAAGGCACATTTATGAGTTATTACGAAACAATATTATTAGGAGTTAAAAATATCTGAGGTTGTAAAAATAGTGTACACAAATTAGATTGAAGGTGAGTAACTAAAAATATAGCATATAAATAATATGTGTACATGAAGTGGAGCACTAAAATGGTAAATTCGAGTGTTTGATATATTGTCTACTCTAAAAATGCACATGTTGTGTAGGTTCCAAGCACACATATATGTATTTATACATGTATTTTTTGTTTATTTAGTAATGAAAGGACCCAGCTATATTTTTTGTACCTATTTTGTTTTCTTTGCTGAACCAGACCTCTGAGCTCCAGCCTCAGATCCATCGGTCTTGTGCCTAGTTATTATTGTTGTCAATAAATCAGGGTAGGATGTAAGTGTGTTTAGTTGTGATATGAGAAGATTTTGAAATGCACAACTTGGAGGAATGAAGTGACTTCGCTTACCTTTTAGCTTTTAGGTCTCGTGGCAGGTGAGGTGGAATAGTTTCATCATTCTCAGGGAGATCATCAGACTCAATTTTCATCAGAAATGGAACCCTACAATATAATATAAATTAGATAGGGGATGAAGAGCTTGGTAGCCAAGATATTCGTAGTTCATATCAATAGGTGAACCAAAATGAACCTGCACATAAAGATGAGAGCATATAGATTATTGTGAAAAACTTGATCTATGCCCATATTGATAGTTGATGTAGGATCTACTGGATGGATAGTATTTGTGGGGGTGTTGTTTCTACGGTTTTAGACACGAGAGGTGATGCTGGTTGGTACATAGATATGAACAGATCATTGTTGCCTTTTAGTGAGGACAATACGTATAGGTTTCGTTAAGACTGTCTATGGACATACTTTTGTAGAGAATCAGTGTCTGGTGTCTCAACAGGCTTTGCACTATCATTTTTGGTATTTGTGGTTGTTCTTGTATGTGTAAATTTGCATCAAGTTTTATTTGATATCTGAAAGGCTAGATGAGAATAAAGGAAAGGTTGATTAATGGCAGACTGTTTCTATATTGGCATCGGATGTAAACAACAATCAACAAGCGGATGGTTTTCCTTTGTCCATGGTGCTCCTACTGTGACTGATAAGCAAACAATATATGTTAGAAAATAAGAACGGATTAGAAAATGCACCATTGTTTAAATTAGATAGATGTTGATATAATTGCTAAAAGGAACAAACCTAGTAGATTCAGCTATTCTTGGCATGCCATCATTTCCAAGTCCTAGCGGAGGTGTTTGTTGCTAACACAGAAGGGGAGGAAATGTGAGAGGAGAATATGACTAAGCAAGTATACAAACAGGTATGAATATAGAATACAGTCTGTGACTCCACAATTATGGGAAGGTGGCCTAGAAAGTAAGCGTACATTTTTTCCTTTCCAAAAGCCGGCAACCATCTACATCAGACAAATGTAACTATTTTATAAGTGTGTCCATTGGAGCCTACATTGGAGCAGCAAAATGTGAGGCAAAACTTTATACCTTGCTGGAATGGTAACCGTCTAGAGAAAAGAGATTTTTTTTTAACCATCAAGGAAGACCAAATAACACTGTCTTTCCAGTGCAACAGAGCCAACACTGTCAATGTGGAAAACACATGGGATAGAATGATGATAACTGAAAAGAACTGCATCTCCATGACTGAGAGCTGAAAGAATGCAAGATATAGAATTGACAACTGTAGATGAGCCTTTGAAAAAATAGAATGGTGTTTTGACAAATCAACCACTATCATTATTCTCCAATCATATGAGTTAGCTCAGGTGGTCTTTTATGTAATCCATGACTTCTATTTCTTTCACTACAGGAAGCAAGGAAACTGACCCATTCTTTCTGCCTGTAAGCCGCCACTATCGCCTTGTCCTCCCGCGTGCCTACAAAATCACAGAAAGAAAGGCCCAGTTCTTCTTTCAAATCTCAGGTGAAGAGCCCTTTGGAAACAAAATGTCAATATTTGATTATGTCACCGTGAAATGGAAAAAATGTGAATAGTTTATTATATCACTGTGAAATGAACTTGAGGCCACTCGCAAAAAAAACGAGGACATCAACTCCATCTGCATTTGATAATGTCATAAATGCATACACGATTGTACACAATATGATACAACAAAGAGGATGGTTAATACATGCATGTATGGATTTATGTTGCCATTTCTGTTCATCTTTGTTGCTGCAAGCTTGTCGACCATTTCCTCAATATTTAATGCACGATAGATAACTGTGCATTCTAGCTGGTTAAACTAAGCAGATCATCACATCCAAGCACTGAATTTTCACATTAGCTTTAAACTTTTTCATTGAGACCATACCTATGTGAAAAGATATGACCATTGCACAGAGCAAAGAATGAAAGCAAATAATAATGCTCCCTTTACCACAACATCTAATCTTGTGAGATGTCCTGAGCCACAAAACTAAAATGGACAGCAAAAAACAAAATGTTGCACTCAGAAGTTTACTTAACCCGCTGAGAAATGGATTGATAGACATAATCTCTCTCTTTCATCTATGGAGGTACATTATCAATCTAAAACTATGGTGAACCATACTTTGGGATGTTCTTCACAGTATGTCTGTTACATACCAATCATTCAATGCATATCATGAGAATATGATTTTTCAGTTAAGCATAAAGAAATTTCTAGTAATATAAGGATGACTATAGAGAGCATATTTTTTGAGAATAGGGAACCTACAAGGCAGCTGAGCAACTAATGGAAAAAAATTTGGTTTCACAAGTTCACAAATCATTGTTCATATAAAGAACAGAGCATCACGAAGAACAAGGGACTTATAGATTACTCACAATGCTGCCATAAATAATTAGTACTCCTAGAAACAACCCCCAGCATGCAGTTGTATTGGCTGAAGAACTATTTTTTTTCTTTTTCACTTAATTGGAACTTTTTGAAGTGAGAACCACGAGATGAATCAGAACTAAATTGCAAGGACGCATCGTGGAAATCTGCAAAAGAATAATTTTGTAATTAGCATACAGGAACAGGTAATTAGGTAGTCATGAGCTATGAAAGATGCAACCAAGAATAGAGATTGCTTAGACAACAATAATAAATAAATCGACTCTTGCATAGTGCGCAAATTAACATGAAAATATGGCAGATGCAATCAAGAATGGAGATTGCTTAGACAACAATCATAAATAAACTAATCAAACAAAGAAATATTAAATATCCCTTAGAACTGCAGATTGGTGATGGCCTCTGTCACTACACCACAATGGTAGTCTCTTCAATTAAATTGGTCAATTGTATGAATAAGAAACAAATAACCAAAGATACGCATGAATTAATAAGTATGGACTACCAATTCCACCAAACCTGTAATAGAAAGTCAATGGAAATTAGAAACGACAAGGTACCAATGCACACGTCACACGAACTTTTGCAACGACCATGTTGGAAGAGAGAAAATTTGGTTAAAAGGATCAAATAGTCAGGGTTAATAAGAGCAGCACAGACACGCTGTACACAAGTGAACCTTGTCATGACCTTCCAATTCAACGGTAGAGGCAACAAGAGCTCCAGGAAAGTGGCCGCAGCAGAGCACCTGGGGTGGTCGGAGATGCGGAGCGGGTGGCATCTGCGGGGTATAGCACCGGTGTAGTAGGCGAACGCGAGGACACAACAGCTGATCGTCGTCCACAACGAAGGGGAGGGATCCTCCACGAGCGCTGGAAGAGGGAGATCGACCAGAAAGAGGTAAAGAGAAAGAGAGGGGTACCAAACCTATGAGGAGACGGCGCGAGGACCGTCGGGAGAAGGCCCCGCCGGGGGGCCGCCGCGCGTTGTGGCCAGCGGCAGGGCTCTCTCGCGCCACGCCGTGCCAGGAGCAGCCATCGCCGGAGCTTGCCGATGCGGCCGTGCGGCACACCGGCGGCACCGCCGCCCAGGCCGCGCGCAGCGCGTGGAGGTGGCCGCGACCGAGCTCGGCTGGTGTGCCACCACATGGAGGGAGAGGTAGAGAGGGAGAAGGAGAGGAAGGGGAAGGGGAAGCAGTGGCGTGGGCGGCGGCGGGGACGGAACGTAGCGCCACCGTTGGGGACGGAGGAGACGAGGGCAACCGGCGACGGGGAAAGACCGAGAGAGAGGACGGGGTCGCGTGCGTGTGTTTTTTCTTTTCTTTTTTCTTTTCTTTTTTTTAGGACTGCCCCGACCCAACTGTGTGCCGAGATGGAAAGCGTTGAGGTGGGCCCGCGAGATGACGTGGACGGTACGACGTTGCGGGAAGCAGCTTAGGATTGTTAAATACCAAATAATGCCAGTCACCTCGGAATCAATAATAACATAATGATTTTTTATCGAGGTTTATTTGCTTAAGCTAGTCGTCGTTGTGGTGATACACTTACCTGGAGGTTCACGAGCTAATTAGCATCACACGCCAAACTATCACTAGCATACCGTACAACCAACATAATATGAGGATCATAAACCACGAGCAATCTACTAGGGAACCTTTTGACTTTTTACGAGAAAAAGATCAAGAACCACTCACAATTGCTACTAGAAACTCTTGCACGCTTTGTGCGCCCTACCATCAGAAGATGATAAAGCACATGCCCAACAGCAATTTCAGGTCAGCAAAAAGAAAAGAGTACAGTTTGCCACTATAATATAGGGCATGACAGATTGAGTTATGAATTGTTTGTATCTTTATATGCCGCATAATTCCATTTGTTATACATGTACAGCTTGTATTTGTATGTTCATGTTCTTTAAGGTATAGGATACGACATATTATACACCGGCTTCACCCGACCACATATTACTTAGAAGTGTCTAGTCCATGCTGAGCTCTCTGCTATTAGCTCAAACAACGACACGTGCCTCGTACACCTCTTTTATTACCACCGTGTACACCGTGCATATGCGCACGCATCTAGCCCAACTTGAGTCAGAATATGCACAACAAAGAAACAAGAACCACGAATAAGTGGTTATGCATTGACTTATCAGGGTGAGAGAACTGTAAAGACTAAAGAGATCACAAAGCCTCATAGAGAAACAAGAATCATGAATCAGTGGTGATGGACTGACTTACTGGGGCGAGAACATAAAGAGATCACACAAAGCTTCATAGATTGGGTAGGATCATCCTCGTCAAAACCATTCTCCGTAGCAATAATTACCTAATTACATTTAGCAAACCTGGCCTTAATTAGAGTATTAAAAAAACAATGCATATACAAAAGTACTCGACAACGTGCAAGTCCAACTGGATCAACAAAATATATATGAAGATAATGAATGTCATCACTGTCGATATGCCTCAGTTTATAAATAAGAAAATAGACAATCATAAGAGCAAGTATTATGGTAGGCTGTAAGCCGGCTAAAAGCTGAGGTGGAGGAGAAAAGTGAGGAGAAAGAGGAGAAGCAGGCTGTAAGCTTACGGCCAGCTTAGGTACAGGAACCAAGAAACTCTGTGAGAGAGAAAAGTGGGTCATGTATTAATAATGAATAGCTAACTATTGTATGGGTGGGATAAAAGAAGGCTGTAAGAAACCTTACAGTCAACAAGTGGGCTATGTTATTAAACTTGCTCTAACAAGAATGGTAATCATCATTGCATTATACCTAATGCCTCGGATCAATAGGAGGAGAACATAGAGATCATCAAAGGAATAATAAATCATAGACTATGTATACAGAGATTATGTGAACAAACATATTTGTGAAATAAAATTATTGGCCATAGAAGAATTATAACTCTTTGTATCTTTGTGCTTGTAGCACCTAGTGGCATAGGAAGCATAGCTAAAACTGTAATTGCCAAAATAGATAAATTCCTAAATCTTTTCACGCAAATAAAAAAAAATAACAATGTGTCAGGGAGACGTCAATTCACCTAGCAGACATTGCGTCAATCTAATTAGGAATAGTTTGTACGTGGCCCTGTTTAGTTCCCTACGCACAAAATTTTCATCCGTTCCATCGAATCTTTGGACATATACATGAAACATTAAATGTAGATAAAAAATAAACTAATTACATATTTTGGTTGAAAATCGCGAGACGAATCTTTTAAACCTAGTTAGTCCATGATTAGCCTTAAGTGCTACAGTAATCCACATGTGCTAATGATAGATTAATTATGCTTAATAGATTTGTGTTACAGTTTTCAGACGAGCTACGTAATTTGTTTTTTTATTCAAAGTCAATGATTATGCTTAATAGATTAATTCACATAGTGCTGTAGATTTGGCATGGAGAAGGAAGACCATGAGAGAGACATGTGCAAAGGTATGTGTTCGATTGAATAGAATTCTCGGGTCCGAGGCCATGCTCCAACTAGCTAGATGCTCTTTTCTACCTTACGTCGCTGCCTGTGGGGTCGTATGGAAACAGGATCAAAGGGTCCACCCGCAAGTGACAGCACTCATGTTAGCCATGCTCGGACTCGGTCGCTCGAGGGTAGCCACGCGAGAGCCCTGCCACACGTCGACGTGCGAGGACGTCTGCAGCACCGTGAATCGCTCTGGTCCCAGCAATCCATAGTAGTCTCTAAGGAACCTGACGATCGGAGCTAAAGACAATTACCAACCTCCCCTTGACGATTCTCGCTGCACCAAAAGAGTCGGCAAACTTCAAAAATAATAAGCGAATTCTGCAGTGAAACACAGTCATCAAGTGCCTCTAGGTTCCATTTCCGTTCTTTATTTCGCTAGCTGTTCCTATTCCTTCGTCGCGGTTTGTTGGGTGGTGCCCGATGGACGTCGTGACGGGGGCGGTGAGCACGCTGCTGCCCATGATGGGGGACCTGCTGACGCAGGAGTACCAGCTGCAGGCGAGCGTCCGGGACGACATCGCGTTCCTCAAGGCGGAGCTGGAGAGCATGGAGGCCGCGCTCCTCCGGATCTCCGACTCCGAGGCGGCGCCGGCGGACCGGCACCGGCCGCCCGACGCGCAGGACAGGCTGTGGGCGCGGGAGGTCCGCGAGCTCTCCGGCGACGTGGAGGACTGCGTGGAGTCCTTCCTCGTGCGCCTGCACCACCACCACGCGCCGGCGACGGCGCCGCCCAGGAACCTGAGGGGCCTCATCGACAGAGGGCTCGGCCTGCTCAGGCAGTCAGGCGGGCCAAGATCCGCCGCGACATGGGCGCTGAGGTCAGGGACATCAAGCGACGCGTCGTGGAGGTCGCCGAGCGCCGCGTCAGGTACAAGGTTGACGGCGTCCCGGCGACGGCGAAGCCCGCGGGCCGTGGCCCGCCGGCGGCCGACGGTGGCCTTCGGCTGTCGGCTCTGTACGCCGCGGCGACGGAGCTTGTCGGTACCCAGGAGAGGAGCCGTGATTTGGTCCGGTTGCTGATGGCGGAGTGCGATGGGAAGTCGGATCGGCTGCTGAAGAAGACGGTCTCTGTCGTTGGGTTTGGAGGATTGGGCAAGACGACTCTCGCTAGGATTGTGTACGAGGAGCTGAAGGGGCAGTTTGATTGCGCGGCTTTTGTTTCAGTCTCTTACAATCCTGACATGGAGAAGGTGTTCAGGGACATGCTCTGCCAACTTGACAAGAACCGTAACACTGACATTGCAATGTGGGGCGAAGCTCAACTTATCGAACAACTAAGGGAATTCCTTCGAGACAAGAGGTGTGTAAATTGTATCGAACAACTAACGGAATTTCCCTTCAATTTATCGAACAACTAAGCACAATCAGTGTGTAATAGTCACAATTTATCGAACAACTAAGGGAATTTACCTTCATCTTCAGAAATGCTTGTTACACTTTGACATGTATTAATTCATCTTAGTTCCTGCTTGTAAATTGTATGATCCTCTTGAATCTGTTTTATGATAGATGCTTCGTACACTTTGACATGTATGTATTCCTCTCAGTTCCTGCTTGTAAATTGTATGATCCTCTTGAATCTGTTTTATGGTAGATGCTTGGTACACTTTGACATGTATGTATTCCTCTCAGTTCCTGCTTGTAAATTGTATTATCCTCTTGAATCTGTTTTAGATATTTAGTCTGCAAACCGGTAACAGAGTGTCTTTTATGACTATTACACACTGATTGTGCTTAAATTTGTTATTGCCTCATTACCTCCGTCTCTTTAAACAAATCAGATAGGTGTATAACCATGAAAGAGAGAAGGTCACTGGCAGCTGATTTTTTTTTTCATGTTAACAGAATAAATTTTATCATGAACTTTACTAATTAACATGGTTCTTTTGTGCAATCCAACAGCTACTTCATTGTCATTGATGACATATGGAGTTGTTCAGTATGGAACACAGTCAGGCATGCTTTTATTCAAAATCAATGTGGAAGTAGAATAATCATGACAACTCGCATCCTTGATGTTGCCAAGCAAGCCAATAGCATCTATGAACTAAGACCTCTTTCTCCTGCTGACTCAAGAAAGTTGTTCTACCAAAGAATATTTGGCACTCAAGACGGAGGTCCTCCTAGTCACTTAGCTGAAGTATCAGAGAATATTTTGAAAAAATGCGGCGGTGTACCTTTAGCTGTAATTACAATAGCCAGCCTATTAGCAACTAAAAGGAGAAAGGAAAACCCAGATAAGTACTGGTATCAAGTGTATCAATCCATGGGTTCTGGACTTGAAAGCACGGATGTGAAGGACATGCGAAGGATACTGTCTATCAGTTACTATGATCTGCCGCCACATTTGAAGACTTTCTTGTTGTATGTGACTTTGTATTCAGAGGATTATGGTATAATAATCGAAGAGGTGATATACAAATTGATAGGTGAAGGAATTATCCAGAAACAACATGGGCAAACTTTTTACGAAGCAGGTGAGGATTGCTTTGAAGACCTCATCAATAGAAGCATTATCCAACCAATGATTTTAACCATGGGAGTAAGGTATGGTCTTGTTGTGTGCATGACATGATGCTTGATCTAATTGCTTTCATATCGGAGGAGGAGAGTCTTTTATAAGCACTTGGTGGTTCCCAGACGATGTATGAGCCAACAAGAAAGATCCGCCGATTGTTCCTCCAAAACATGAAGGTCGAAGATGTCAAGAAGGTGGTAACCATGAACCTGTCCCGTTGGAGATCACTAACGGTGTCATCGGAAGCATTCACTCTGTTGCCTACCCTGTCCAGCTTTCCGATCATACGTGTGTTGAATTTATATGGCTGTACTCAGGTGGATAACAGTCACTGCAAGCACATCTGCAATTTGTGTCACCTGAGATATCTAAAGCTATCTTTGACATCCATCACTGAGATACCAAATGAGATTGGGAACCTACAGCTTCTCCAGTTCCTGGACTTGAATATGACCAACATAAAAGCGCTTCCACCAACATTTGTCCAGCTAAGAAAACTAGAGTTCTTGTGTGTCGACAATCGGACTAGACTACCAGAGTGCCTTGGGAACTTAATTTCTCTACAGAAGTTATCACCACGTATAACAATCAGTTCCCCAACAATGCTGTGTGAATTGAGCATGCTGACTGAGCTGAGGCGTTTGATGCTCCGCTTTGACGACTGGGACGACGAGAGCTATGAGGAAACTTTTGTGCAGTGTCTATCCAACCTGGTCAATCTTGAATCCCTGCAGATATTCGATTGCCACAACGGCCTTGGCTCCAATTCCAACATTGGCATGCTGTTAACAACAGGGCCTCAACAGCTTCGGTCCATGAACATAGGGCCTGGCACTGTACGTTGTGTGCCAAGATGGCTGCCATCGCTCTTTGCCCTTTCCGCCCTAGACATCACACTGCTGACACTACAAGAGGAGGACCTCCAGGTCCTTGGCAGCATACCATCACTTCGCAGCCTCTACATATGGGTGAAGGAGCACAGAAAAGACAGGTGCAAAAGGTTGGCCATCGGCAGTGACGACTGCCCATTCGGCTGCCTAACGAAGATAAGAATCGGGCCTGGCGCCATGGAGGTGCAGTTTGCGGCAGGAGCCATGCGGAAGCTCCGAACCGCTCGTTTGGACCTCCATGTCCGGCATACCCTGGATCAGTTTGGCGACTTCCACTGTGGCCTGGAGAGCCTCTCCTCGCTCGAGCGCGTCATCGTTCATATGAACTGCTACCGTGCTGAGCTTGAGGAGGTGGAGGCGGCGGAGGCTTCGATACGTAAAGCGCTGGACCTGAATCCCAACAGACCCTCATTTGAGTTGGAGAAGGTAGTATAATTCAGCATACCTTATATGTTTGGTTGCTCGTTTATTTATTTCATCTCGTTTATAATGCTTCTTACTTATTATCTGCGTAACTTGTCAACTGAAGCATGGTGGTTCATGGAGGTCTGGCTGATGTGGAATCTATAATGCGGATTTAAGCTGATATTATACTGTCATGGATCAAATGTGGAAACTGAAATGTGTCACTGTTGAGCCTCCTCCTTCATAGTACTGGTATGCTTTGCAGATTGCCTGCTGTTATAAGTAGTAAATAGCTTAAATAAAAGCAGCTACACTTGGTAGTCTGAGTTTTATTGTTCTGCTCCATCTTTGGAATTTACTACAAAAACAAGCTGAACTTTAACCATTAGCAACATTTGAGCTCATTCCAGTAAGGCCCTGTTTAGTTTGAAGAATAAAATTTTTTGTGTGTCACATCGAATATGTCGGAAAGATATCGGGAAGGGTTTTTAGAAACTAATAAAAAAATAAATTACATAGCTCGTCAGGAAACTGCAAGACAAATCTATTAAGTATAATTAATCTATCATTAGCACATTTGGGTTACTGTAGCACTTAAGGCTAATTATGGAGTAACTAGGTTTAAAAAATTTGTCTCGCGATTTTCAACTAAACTGTGTAATTAGTTTATTTTTTTATCTACATTTAATGTTCCATGCATGTGTCCAAAGATTCGATGGGATGGATGAAAATTTTTTCGATGAGTAACTAAACAGGGCCTAACTGAAACCAGAACTTGTGTTTCTTAGTTCAGATTCAGAATACAGGTAGAGGGTAAGACGAAGGAGCATATTCAGAATTCAAAGTGCTGTGCTGGGCCCAATTCCCTTTTCTGAAAACCACCAAAGGTTAGTAGCTCCTGGGCCCACATGCAGAGATAACAGGAGCCAGGAGCGTGAGAGTGTATGTAAGCCGGAGCGGGTGGCCAGAATCGCGCCACCTCGGAGCCCAGGATTTAATCTAATCCAAAACCCCTCCTCCGGTCTCACTGCCCTGCTCCATTCCATTTGCTGCTAGTTTCCTCTGCTTCTCCTCCGTTCGTTCATTCTTCCGTGCACTTCCAGTTCCAGCAACCCCATCATCTGCTGGCTGCTCTAACCAGCTGCAGAGCTGCTCCAATGGCCACCTTGTCCGCCATCTCCGCCAAGGCCGGCTACTGCAAGGCACCAACGCTGAGCTGGAAGGTAATTACTGAAATACTAGTGTTTACATATTTATTACATCACTTCTCAAGCTGTGTTTTGGTTGGTTGGTGGACATTATAAGCAGTTCGTCTGGTTCGTCGCAAAGTTTTTTACCGAACTTGAGTTTGTAGTTCGTGTGCCAGTGTATGAAATCATATATTCAGATAACTGAACTGCCAAGGCAATGTGTGGACGACACTGAAGCTAGCTAGCACTGTGGCAGGCGTGGGTTTCAGTACGTTTTCTGTAGGTTTTGCATGCGCCAGTAGAAGCGTAATCAGCGAGGCCAATGTCGATGGTTACATTTTACATGAAACAGGGGAGAGATTCAGAGTCATATACTGTAACATGTGTGTAAAGCAAGGGTGTAACGGAAAAGCACCACCAGCAACAAAAGCGTAGCTAGTAGGTAATCCGTGTAGATCCCGCGTTTTGTCGGCCACTCAACAGGATATTGAACGTTCCCGGTAGCAGCTATCCCCTTCTCCAGATCCTTGTCCTGAAGAGGTACAGGTCAGCTGGGGTGCAAATGGTACTAGTAATTGGTACATCCTCATTCCCTTTTTGAGGTGCAAGCATGCACCTACACAAAATAATATTGGGTACTAGTACTGTTTGGGTTCAGCATGCTCGTAGTTTGGATGAAACCTCGCTGTCCAACGCCGTACTTTCTGTTTGCACATTTTTTTTTTACTTTCCTGATTTCAGATCTACTAGTTGCATTGCATATATATATATACACCATTTTTTGTTATCGAAAATACTAATAGAAGAACGCGCACACTCACGCGGCTTGAGCCCGCACACCCGTCCAAGCCCCCGACACACCTTATCCCCTCCCCGCTCCGTGCTCTCTCCCTCGCTCGCTCTCTCTGTCTATCTATCTCTCTGTCTCTCACCAACTGTTGGTGACCGGAACGCTCCTCTCCCTCCCCCGTGCCCTGCCTTGCTCCATGCCTACGCCCACGGATCCACCCCAGGTAGGCCTACCCTACTCTTCCTCCTCTCCCCTCTCCTCCTCCAACTCCGATAAGAGGTTCCGACAAGCTCTCCCTTCTTCTCCCCTAACTCTGGTGGACTATAGAATCGCCGGCTAGGGAGAAGTAGGTAGGTCAAACGATGGGGATGGTCGATAGGCGGCTTAGGGGAGCTAGCGGCACTAGAGGTGGTCAGGCTAGGTGGGCGGAGGCTCGCCGGAGCTGGAGAAGATAATGGCTGTGGGGAGAGGGGAAGAGGGCGGCCGCCACGGGCGCTAGGGTTCGCCTGCGGTGGGGCGGTGGCTAGCGACGTGGGCGAGGGCGTTGGAGTCGGCGATTCCTAGATCTGTTTGTTTTGTTTTTTTTCCATTTTTGGCAACAAAAATAATTTCTTTTCTAAATTGGAGTGTGCAGTTGAAATGGTGGACTGCACGCGCAAGCTGTAGTAAAATCTTTTGGTTATTACACTCTAACTGAATGGCTGAATCTATTCTCTACCTCTTTTAACTGAAACTTGCAGGGAAGCAGAGTTTCAGCCCGGAATGTGGTCTCCATGGCGACCACCCGGAGAGGAGGCCTCGTCTCCCTAAGATCCCCTCGGTTTCGCGTCTACGCGGTAATTAACGTTTTATTTGAATCGATTTGCTGTGCCGCACGTCTTGACCTGCTGCAATCCAAGTCCAAGACAATATAATATATATGAACTGCATGTACTGTATGCATTGCAGGCAAAGGCGGAGACGGTGAGCAAGGTGATGGACATCGTGAAGCAGCAGCTGGCGCTGGCGGCGGACGTGGGGCTGACGGCGGAGTCCAAGTTCGCGGACCTGGGCGCCGACTCGCTGGACACGGTGGAGATCGTCATGGCGCTGGAGGAGGAGTTCAAGATCACCGTCGAGGAGGACAACGCCCAGAGCATCACCACCATCCAGGAGGCCGCCGACCTCATCGACAAGCTCGTCGACCAGAACCCAGCGGCGGCGGCGCCGCCGGCATGATGAGACGAGACAACATCGAAACCTCTATACATGAGCATTATTGGTTGATCGATCTCTAGCTAGAGACAATCTGGACGGATGGAAGAGCTGATCGTTGCCAGGATTTTTTTTGTTTCATCTGTATTCCAGCATTAGCTAGCGTCGTTGATGTTCGACGACAGACATTATAGCCAGCTCTCCTTTCAATTTCCGCAACTTTTTAGCTGTGTGTGGTGAGTGCGTGGGTTCTTTTTTGTTAGGAGAAGATGATTGATGAACATGTTATGCGCTAAAATGCTTCCAACTTTTTTCCCCAGCTAATTAACCGGAATTGGTCGACATGCACGAACGTGTTCATGTACTCCCATACTCCTGCTTCGCAGTAGTGACCTGTATGCTAACCTGTGTCAGGCTCCAATTATTGCCCTGTTTGTTTGGACACTGTTTTGATGATTTGTTGTAAGAAAAAGGCGATATAAACTGTGTCAGGCTGTCAGCTTTGTTTCTTAATGATTCAAGAATACCTTATTTTTGGCAGTGATGCATGCCCCTACGGGCTACGGTGAGCCAAATACGGAGCCGGATGCAACCCTTTTGGCCAGCATTGTGGCTTTTGAGGGGAGGTGCAGCGGAAAGCTCGGCCCAGTTCCTCTCGCAAGGAATTGGACACTGTAGCTGTTTTGGTTCCCCTGCTTGGATTGCCTTAATTTCTGTATTGGCAAGAAAAGACTTGTTGCCCTGAGAGAGTTGGCTCGCTTCATCTGGTAACCTTCTCGTGGAACGTGCCGTCGAGTCGAGGTGAGGCGAGGCGAGGCAAGGTGAGTGAACCAGGCAAGACTGATACGGTTCTGAAGTTGTAAAAATGTTAGTTTATATGGTTGGAGACCTCAAGGACTGACCACTATCACAAGATTTAATTTATATCCTATCATCACACCACTCAATCATTTGTGACTATACATATGATGTAGTCATTTTATGCTAATATGTACGAATCTTATAATCAATATTTTAACTCTAAATGATCTTAAATAGAAAAGTTTTCAACTACAAAGTTTTAGAGCTCATCAATCACTATAACTTTTGATAGAGTGTATCTCTATCCAAGTCATTTGAAAACTTCAAAATTCAAAAACTAATAACTTAATTTATATAGGGAACTATAAATGATCTCAAACAAATCTTTTTGCCAACTACAAAGTTTTACATCTCATCAAGCTATAGAATTTTAATATAAATTTTGTCTCCATCCGACTTTATTTTGAAAAAGGTTATGAATTTATTTGTATCGTAGCTATTTTTAAGGACACTTGACTTAGTCAACTATCCTTATAAATCGATTTCGGACAGTGGTCTTAAAAAATCGTCCCTAAAACTCACCTATTTTCATAGACGGTTGACATCAGCAACTTTACTCAGGGCCGATTTCTTTTAAGTCGATCATCACTGAAAATATTTCTATTTTTAGGGGCAATTTGTAACCTTAGGGGTGAAAGTGGTCGAAAGGTCCTAATATGGCTAGAGGGGGATGAGTAGCCTACTTTTAAAAAAAATCTACGAACTCACTAGAGCAAGAGGTTAGTAAATGACAAAGCGAAGCTTTTTGCTCTAGCTCTAATGGGGTGTTTGCAAGCCACCTATCCAACAATTCTAGTTGATATGATCACTAGGCACACAAGAGTTATGTCACTACAAGCTACACTAGTGAACTATGCCACACAAGGCAAGACTAGCAACTAAACTAATTATACTTTGGGGTAAGTAAATGGAGAGGAAGAGATATTTATACCGCCGTGTAGGGGATGAACCAATCACCAATATATGAACAATCAAGCACCGGGAGAATGCCAATCAAACACAATTGAGACATCAATTTTTCTCCTGAGGTTCACGTGCTTGCCGGTATGCTACGTCCCCGTTGTGTCGACCAATACTTGATGGTTCGGCGGCTAAGAGGTATAGCACAAACCTCGTCCTCACTAGGACACCGCAAGAACTTACCCACAAGTAAGGTAGCTCAATGACACGAGCAATCCACTAGAGTTACCTTTTGGCTCTCCGCCGGGGAAGGTACAAAACCTCTCACAATCACCGGGAGATGGCCACAAACAATCACCAACTCGTGCCAATGCTCCTCCGCTGCTCCAAGCCGTCTAGGTGGCGGCAACCACTAAGAGGAACAAGAAAACCGCAGCCAAATCGATCCCCAAGTTCCACTAGATGCAATCACTCAAGCAAATACACTTGGAATCACTCCCAATCTCACAAAGATGGTTAACTTATAAAGGAGATGAGTGGGAGATGTTTGCTTAGGGTCACAAGGATGTCAAGTAGTCAAGAATGCTAAGAGAGTAAGCCCCAAGTCGACCAACAACTTTTTATAAGCCCCTCAAACAAATAGAGCCGTTGGCTCTTTCACTAGACAGAAATCGGGGCCACAAGACGCGCAGCAGGTCAGCCACCGGAGGCTCGAACCCAACGTCCGGTGCTCCAGATGACAGCCACGTGTTAGCTTTTGAAACTCGCGCTCCGATCTTTAACGGACACTTTTAAACCACCGGACACGGTCAAGTGGGTACTGCAGAGAGGGTGTTTTTTGTGCGGGGTTACCGGACGCAGACCACCGGATGCTCTCCTGCATCCGATGTCGTTTGTCAGAAAACAGACGCTTGCGTACATGCTGACGTCATGCTTCACCAGACGCTGGAACAGTGTCCTGCCCGCGTCCGATGCTCACTCTACACCCGCGCTAGAAACTGATAGTACATCGGACGCTTGGGCCAGCGTCCGATGCTGCCAAAACCTGCGTCCGGTCCCGCGACTTCTCCAAATTTTTCACCGGCGCAATACAAAATATGCATTTTATTTTCTCAAAAGCGCCGAATCCCGCCTCTCAAGCTCGGCCGGAGGGAGAGAGGAACCCAAATCCCTCTCTACCCTTCAAACTCCACCTCCTTCTTAAAGTGTGCCAATACCACCATGTGTGTACGAACATGTGCAAGTGTGTTAGTATTTTCATAAACATTTTCTTTGAAGGAGTTAAGTTAGCTCACTAGGTTATAAATGCATGCATATGAACAAGGACACCTAGTGGCACTCGATAACCGCTTAGCCAAAGAATTCTCGTCTTTATAGTACGGCTATCTATCCTAAATGTGATCACACCCTCTATGGTGTCTTAATCACCAAAACTAAAACCCTAAGTAATACCTTTGTCTTGATCTCCATAGGGTTTTGTTTTTCTCTTTCTTCTTTTCCAAGTTGAGCACTTGATCATCTTGTGGTCATCACTATAATCACCATGATCATCTCTTGCTCCATCACTTGACATGTACCAACCTCACACACACTTAATATAGAGGTTAGTACTAGAGTTTCGTCAATTATCTAAAACCAAACTAGGGCTTTCAGTGATGTGGATAACTCACCGAATCCATAATTTTAGGATATGGAGAAGACTTTTTAATGTCCATGTGGATCTAGATAGTTCGAATTTGATTGTGTGCAAATGTGAAGTAGGATATGCAATAGACAAAATGCATCAAATGTGGATTGTCCACAGTGCAGATTATCTGATATTTAAAATAGGATATCCAATATTTTCTTTCGCTAGACTAAACCAAGAGGAATGAAGGATTTAGAAAAGACTCGTTAGTAGAAAATACTTATTTTGTATAGTTGTTTGACGTTCTAATTTTTGAATTGAGAATTTGCTAGATATTATTATTTATTGGTTAATAACTTATCATTTGTCAGTGAAGATACCATGTTAGTAGCTAACTGTGTCGGTGTAATAGCAAACAACATGGAATGCAACAAGATTATTATCCATTTCTTATTCTTGGTTCTTTACTAAGTCATTTCTTGATAAGCATAAAATTCTCTATGTGTACACATATTACTCGACTATTTGAATATGTCGCGGACCACTACATATTTATATCAGCCCTGACATTCAAAAAAAAATATGCATCCGCATCCACATCGTGTATTATCCACTGCATTTCGAATGTGACAAAGAAATGTGGATTAGGATACGGGGGCATTATTTGCTCCAATCTATTTTCATTCCCAGTAAGCCACAATGCTCATAGAGCTAGTTAAAAAAAGTTTGATGTGTAGAGCATCTTTGCAAAAACAAAAATAGAGAAAATTTTCTATTTGACACAAATAAACGTTGTGCTTTCTTATTTGACACTCACTCAAGATCTTTCTCATTTGTCCATTATCTCAATTTTTCTTTCCTATATGATATTTTTGTCATGTCCGTTGGACTTCATTTCAGTCTGTTCGCTTGGCTGATAAGTCACGGCTAAAAGTATTATTTTTTGTTGAGAGAAAAATACCGCTAAATCACTGACAGATTCAAGAATAGGCTGTCCATACGCTGTCGAACGCGTTTTTCTGGCCTCTACATGCTCAGCAGCTACTATCCTGGCCATCTAAACAACCTTGAGATATGTGCAGCAGGAGAGAAAGTGCAAAACACTAGAAAAAAAGCGCTAAACACAGGAGAGAGTGTGCTGCAGCACAAATCTTAAAGCACTTTTGGATGGTAGTAGATAAACACAACTGAACGGCCACATGCTAGGGTACATTATCGATGCACTGTCCATGCTTGTGCAGGGGTTCTCAGCCACCCAGTGCGAGGCCGGAGTGCGTGGTGTGGGAGCTCAGCCGTTCGGCGCGGAGCCAAAGTCGTCTGGCCCGGGGGCTCGGACGGCCAGGTGGGTGTCGGATCCTCCCTGCAAGGGGGCACAGGGATAGAGTAGTTCCAAATTTTTTTGGGAAACAGCCACTGTAGCACTTTTCGTTTGTATGTGACAAATATTGTTCAATTATAGACTTTTTAGACTTAAAAGATTCATCTCACAAATTAGAGATAAACTATGTAATTAGTTTTTATTTTCATCTATATTTAATGCTTTATGCATGTGTCCAAAGATTCGATGTAATAGGGAATCTTGAAAAATTTTGGGATTTGGGAAGGAACTAAACAAGGCCTTAGGCACATCTCATTGGACATCTCATGTTACATGTGAAACTTGGATATTTTTGGGCATCTCATGTTACTGCCTTTTTATGCATCAAATTGGTTCATATTAGAAGATGATGTTGATGCTTTTAATTAATGAGAACAAGCAAATAAAAAAGAGAAGGGTGAAGGGTTGAGATGGCGGACTAGAGGGGGGTGAATAGTCCTTTCTAAAACTTAACGCGCCGGCTAACCGAAACAAATGCGGAATTAAAACTATCGGTCTAGCCAAGACTATACCCCTCTATCTAAGTTCTCTAGCACCTTGAAAAGATCCTAAACAAGCAAACAAGGTGCTACCTTAGCAAGAGCTCACCTAACCAATTCTAGGAGCAAGGTCACACAAACCTATGCAACTAGTACTTTGCAAACCAGGGGAGCTCCTACACAAACTAGTGAGGCAAAGCGCACAAAGCCTAAGCTCACTAGCAAGCTCAATAACAAGGCAACTAATGCCAAATTAGAGAGCGCAACTTACTTAGCTACACAAACTAAGCAATGTGACTAACAAGGTTACACAAACCAAATTAGTCACGCAAGGGAACTACTTCTAGCTACACAAGCAAGAAGGTAACTAGCAAACTACACAAGCTAACTAATTACAAGAGCAACTACACAAGCACAAGTATATGAATGTAAACACAAGCTTGTGTTAGGGACATGCAAACCAACGGGAAGAACAATGTTGACACGATGATTTTCTCCCGAGGTTCACTTGGTTGCCACCAAGCTACGTCCCCGTTGAGACAAGCTCCATGGTTGCCGACGGTCCTCTTGCTAGTGGTGACCCGCAAGTCACACTCTCCCACGTGGAGTGCTTACCACAAGCTCTAGCACTTGACTCGGCCGGACCACTTGTCGCTCTTCACGTCTCGCTCAACTAGAGTTGCTCTTCGCGATCCCCGCGGGGTGAGCACCGTACCCCTCACAATCTCTTCTCCGGAGCACCGCACAATCTCCTTGCGTGCTTCGACGGAGTCACAAGCCACCAAGCCGTCTAGGAGGTAGCAACCTCCAAGAGTAATAAGCACCACCGGCTTGCAACACGAACACCTAGTGCCACTCTATGCAATCTCTCAATGCAACGCACTAGAATCGCTCACTCACACAATCGGATGATCACTATCAAGCATATGTGAGTTTGAGGCTTTACTAGCACTCCCTAAGCATGGACACTAAGTCCCAAGGGTGCTCAACGCTAGCCAAGGCCGGCCACCACTTCTATTTATAGCCCCAAGGGCTAAACTAGCCGTTGCCCCTTCACTGGGCAAAACACGTGGGCACCGGACGCTCACAGGGAGCCACCGGATGCTCAACCCCCAGCGTCCGGTGCTCAGTAGACCGCCACGTGTCACTAGCCGTTTGAACTCGGCCGTTGCCGCCAACGGCTACTGCGCACGCTCGTGCCTGACACAGCACCACCGGACGCTCAACTAGACCACACCGGACGCGTCCGGTGCTCACCGGACTCGTGCGCAGAGAGCTCCGTAAACTCGCAGGGTCACCGGATGCAAGCCACCGAACGCACCCTAAGCGTCCGGTGCTCACCGGACTCATGCGCAGAGAGGGCCGCCAAACTGCCCGCACACCGGACGCTGAGCACCGGACTCTCTCCGGTGCGTCCGGTGCACTCTGCTGCACCCGACAGCACATCGGATGCTAAAGGCCAGCGTTCGGTGAGTGTTTCTTAGAGAGAAACACTCCCGTGACTTCTCCAAACTTCCCACCGGCGCAATAGAAAATATATACTTAATTTTTTTAAAAGCGCCGAATCCCGCCTCGCAAGCTCGGCGGGAGGGAGAGAGGAACCCACACTCCTCTCAACCCTAAGAACTCCACCTCCTTTGAAAAGTGTGCCAACGCCACCAAGTGTACACCACCTATGTGCAAGTGTGTTAGCATTTTCACAAACATTTTCCCAAAGGAGTTAGCCTCTCAAACTTGCCACGCCACTCGATCCTAACACGTATGCAAAGTTAGATCGCTCAAGTGGCACTAGATGACCGATATGCAAACAAGTTTGCCCCTCTTGATAGTACGGCCATCTATCCTAAATCCGGTCATAAACTTCTCTACACACCTATGACCGGTGAAATGGAAATGCCCTAGGTTATACCTTTGCCTTGTCCATTCCATCTCCTCCAATGTTGATGCAACACATGCACCAACCAATCACCAAATGATATGATCCACTTCATATCATCATGTGACCATATTGGTTCATCGATCTTAACCTCACTTGCTCTTCACCGTTGCCTCGGTCCATCGGCGCCAAGTCTTGCTCAAGCTTCACCGTCACACGCGGTCCCTCGCTTCAAAGCCTCCAACTTGCCCTTCACTCTTGCAACTGGTCCGTCAAGCCAAGCCTCATCTTGATCTTCTCCACCTTGGTCACATGACTCCATGTCATGTCTCATATGCAATAAGCTCCTCCATCATCACATCATTACCTGTGGACTAATCTCCTGTGTATCTCACATAAACACTATTAGTCCACCTAAGTTGTCACTCAATTACCAAAACCAAACAAGGACCTTTCAAAGGGTTCATTTTTTTTAAAAAAATGCCACGAAAGACAGCCCCAACCAACATATGGGGGAGACAATGTGCAATAACCATCTTGTGAGTGCAACGTCATGACCAAAAAAACCAAGTAGGGGCAAAATAGTCTTTTTATATGGGATTTAACACCATCACACTAGGTACTGATAAAAATGTCATATAGAATTGAAAAATTAAGAGAGTGAACAAGTAAGAAAGATTTTTAGTCTAGGTGTCAAATAAAAGAGCATAATTTTTTTCAGGCCTTGTTTAGTTCACTCCAAAAACCAAAAAGTTTTCAAGATTCCCCGTCACATCGAATCTTGCGGCACATGTATGAAGTATTAAATATAGACAAAAAAAACTAATTACACAGTTTAGCTGTAAATCACGAGACGAATTTTCTGATCCTAGTTAGTCCATGATTGGATAATATTTGTCACAAACAAACGAAAGTGCTACGGTACCGAAATCCGAAATCTTTTCGGAACTAAACAAGGCCTCAGTGTCAAATAGAAAAATTTCTAAAAAAATAGAAGACGCCTATAAAAATAGTTTGGACCAGTGACCTATGATTTTCATTCATGCTTCGATAGAAGTTATTTATAGCAAGTTTGGCCGCATCTTGTTTCGAAACATCAAGTATTTGTGAACCCTAGAGTAGTTGCATCCCGACCATCAAATAACTTTTTTTTCTTGGAATAACGAAGAACTAGGTAGTGTGCCCGTGCGTTGCTACGGGATAAATAAACTCTTTTATTAAAGAAACAAAAGTCGCACCATAAGATAACAATATTGTGAAATTAAATACTGACAAAGTGACATTTAATCCAAAAACCAAAGTTGATGAAATTAACATAGTCATGGAGAGCACAACGTCACAGGCTCACTAAGTATAAAACTTTCCGTACGTTGTAACAAGAACAAATAATACCATGAAATTTTTAATTTGGACATTTACACTGTTAGTAAAAAATAATTTTTGAATGTGATGAGACTACCATTCTACTCTTGCTGCAGTCTACTATGTTTTGTCAACACTTTGTCCACTGTTTCTTCAACATCAGCATTGCACAGGACACAAGAATATGAAGGCAGATACATATTCTTCCTATTAAGCATGTTTCTAGTGTTGAGCTGATCCAACACAAACAGCCAAAAAAAAGATTGTGTTTCCTCGGCACCCACTTTTCCATAACCATGAGAACTGCTGCACCTTGATGGACTGTCCCAATAAAGATTTGTATTTTGTTTACATGTGAAAGAAATTCCCCACATATAGCTCCATTGATCCATCTGCTGATCAGTCATTGACAAAGTTAAAAGCTTTTCCTCTAGAAGAATAAGCTGCTGGGGGTAATCATAGAGAGGGTCAGAAAAAAATCCTGCTCCACATTTCTCTATATAAAAGCAGACACAAAAATTATGGGGTCTCTAGCAAATGAGTATATTGCATAAATTCAAGTTAAGCAACCCGAAATTCCACACGTCTTCCTTGGGCTCTTATTATTCCTTCTCTAAGCTCATAAGCATGCTGCAGGAGGTGATTGCCTTATAGATGCATTAATAAATAATAACTCACCTTAACAGGTCAAGTTTCATTTATAGATATCAAATAGAGTTCTAGTATAGAAACATATTTAAATCTAAACAATAAAAAGACTAACTCTACACTGGAATTAGAACTATTACATGCATGATTAAAATGACATACATGTTAACCTCAATCAGTCGGAAGCTACTATCAGCTCCGGTAATGCATAACCTAAGTGGCTCATCCTTCCTTGTTCGGGTTGACAACCAATCAAGCTCCAAGACAAGGGTACCAGGAGATTGCGGTTGAAGAAGGGCATTTGCCAAGGGGTCTGGACTATCCTAAAACATAGTTCCTGAAGTCAGTACCATATGAGACAGTTGCATATTCCTGCTGAAACATAAAAGGACAGCAATATTGGAAACAAACAACAAATCATGCATGAATTACATTGAGGAATAAGGATGTACAAAGAATGCAACCAAGCATCATCTGATAAAACAATATTAGGGCAGTCCTACACAATCTTTTTTTTTAATCAAATGACAAGTGGTTGCTATATATCAATATCGAAAATACATGCAACAGGGTGATCGATATAACATCATTTAGAAACAAACATTGAAATCCACTAACGCAAAACCATACTCCATGGGTATTATGTATGAGATCTAGAAGAACTGAAGATAATACTTACCAGGTCAAATATTGAAAATGTATTATCATAGAAAAGCACAGTGATGCGCCCTCTGCTTCGATCACCATGAACAACAGGAGAAACTTTATCCTCCTGATGCCTTCCCTGTGAGTGCTAAAAGAAGAAGAAAGGCCTGTTGTAACATCCCACCATCTAATGTTGCCTGATCGATCCCCCATTACCTATAAGATAATAGCATCTCATCAGAGTTTCCCAAGATAACATGCCTTGCAGATAAAAAAATATTGGAAATGGAAGTATGGACCTTATAAAAGAAACACAATGCTAGGCGATAAGCCATAGCAGTAACCAAACCATCTGAAGATGCAAATGATGATGAGGGCCACTTTGGCCTGCAAAACAGAAATGAAGGCCATGTGCATCACAATATGGTGATGATAATGTATAAAGCAGAAAGTCTAAATGCTTCATTTCTAGTCTTGCTACGTTAAATTTCACAGTTACACTCAGTCTCAAGTCCGAAATCATAAATTGTATATAATCATTAGCTTTTTAGTTACTGTCATTCCTCAAATACCAAAGCTAATCATGTTCTCTTACGTCTCATTCTAAATGCGCCAAGCATAGGCATCATTTGGGCAAGTACCAGCACATTGCACGATTTTATCACTTGTAAATTGTAATCAATGTACACACAAAAATCAAATGCCACGTTTCTGTTTCCTGCATTAAAAGTGGAAAAACAGAAAAGAAAAAAAGATCATTTTATGGTTGCCAATTTAACGGCTAGAGATAGCTGCAGGCATATCATTTTTTTTCCAAATACATAAGAGATGTGTACTGTTCTGAGCCTGGTAATACATACTATGTTTACTGTTCTGAGCCTGGTAATACATATCATATTTTTTGGTCTATCGAAAAGAGTGATGTACCAATGCTAATGCTCTAGTGGAACAAAGTTGATGACTATATAAATCAGATGGTGCATATCTAATGACACATGCTGGAGAAAATGGATGTTGTATGTCTTCTGATTTAAGCTGCATTTGATTCTACTTTAATTGCTGAAAGCTACAAGGTCAGAAACTGGAGTACCTAAAATCTCGTATTCGCCGCCCGTGCACTTCAAACACACCAAGAGCACCATTGACTAATGCAAAAGTAAAACTTTCACATGTTTCATCAGAGTTTTCTGCACCAGAAGCCTCTGCAGACACAAATAGATCATGTCATCTAACAGTATAGTCGGTGAATGTTTGGTCAAAAAGATCCTGATAAGAGCTGAAGAATTTATCTTTAATAATAAACTGATTAAGAAGGCAATCTATCCAGTCTATATAGTTTTGCTAGTGAATGAAAATTACACCTGCTGATTGCTCCTTGGAGGTTGAAGACTGCTTAGATGATGCATTTTGACCTGGCCGAGGTGCAGCTGGCCGTCCACTCTAATACTGTAAAAGGAAGCGCCAAGGACCTAAGCTACAAGTGCAGAACAATCATGAATACCATACTTCTTTCGCTAAAGGAAAGAACTGATTTGAATGTATATAATATAAAACAACAAAAGGGAGGCCATTTTAAGAAGAGTAACTAATAACTGTAACTCCAGCCTTCTTTCTGGCAGACAGTAGCTGAACTTACATTTCGGACTACACTAACTTTTGATTCCCATTATCATCTTGAAGAACAGTGTTTAGCACAAACCAATTGCTCATTGCAACAGTCAACTTGGTAACATAAGGCTTTGCTTTTTCTTAGAAGAACCAAGTTTAAAAAAATCATCTCAATTGTCAACAGTCATTTCTTTCCATAATTGCATAAATACAGCCATACAGGCAAAGGAAGTAGTACCATCATGGAGTTCTTTGTCATGGCCCACACTTCAACAGGAGCATCGCGAAACAGAATTAGAAGGTACCTAAGAAAGAATATTATGCTTGAGAAATCAGAAGAAACGTAGTACTGGTACATATGCATAGTTAAGAAAAATATAGCTGACCGTCCATAGGAAGAAGCCCTCAATGCTCTAATTGGTGCACGTTCAGGCTTTTGGAGCACACGGAATGAGCGATTTAGTCGCTCTCCTTCCCCATCGCCCTGGCAATTCGAGGCGCTTCCCGGGATGGCGGCGCTGGTGGACTCGGACATC
Source organism: Sorghum bicolor (assembly GCF_000003195.3). Classification (NCBI taxonomy): domain Eukaryota; kingdom Viridiplantae; phylum Streptophyta; class Magnoliopsida; order Poales; family Poaceae; genus Sorghum; species Sorghum bicolor. The sequence goes on from NC_012874.2 coordinate 55,611,096, forward strand.
ACCAGCTCGGTGTGCTTCGTGACGGGGGTGACGAGCGGCGCGCTGTGCGTGGCGCTGGCGGGGTCGTGGGCGTTCGCGACGCACCGGCACTACACGGCCACCGTGTCGCTGCTGGCCTTCTACGTCGGGTACCTGATGACCCGCATCGGCCTGGCGCTGCCGCAGGCGTGCGTCGGCTGCTACTACGTTGTACGCCGAGAACCCACGTCGCGGCTCTTCGACGGCACCATACCCGACCGGCTGAACAAGATGCAGGAAGACCGCGACCCGCTCGTGCCCACGCCGCGGTTCCCGCACCAGCACGGCCCGGAGATCGGGACACGCCGCCGCCGCCGCCGCCGCTGGCGCCCAGCCCCACGGCGCCCACGCGAAGAGATCGGGACGCGCCGCCGCCGCTGGCACCCAGCCCCACGGCGCCCACGCAAAGACGAGTGAAGGGAAGGGGAGAAGGCGAGTGAAGGGAAGGGGACTCACCGGCGACGAGGGACGACGCCACCGACGACGAGGGACTTGCAGATCACGGAGGAAGGGGATCGGGGGGGCTCTCTGGTGCGCGAGGCGGTGATGCGGGGTGGGATCGGGGGCGCTGGTGCTCACGGTGGGAAAGGGGGAGGTGATTACGGAGGGGGGGGGGGTTTCCAAGTCAACCCCGCAGCGGACGCACGACCGACGGGCAGGCTGACGAAAACCAAAACCGCACCAAAAAAATGTCCCAGTTTTAGTCTTTTTAGTTGTAGGAGATATAGCTCTCCCTATCAAGGAAAAAGGAAGTTCACTAACATAAGCCTCATCAATAAAAACAAGATGCTTGAGACACCGGAATAATTGAGGAAGGTTCATTCTCCTATGTCCCTTTGTTTCCGTTTCAAGAAAAGGGTTGTGGTTCAGTGGAATCCTAGAACAAACTGGAAGGTTCATTCTCCTATGGTCAGGAAAACTCTGTCTACAGTGACGTATCTATTGATTCTGTTCTCACACTTTTTTTTTCTCAAAACAAAATACGAAAGCATATGTTCATATACACATGTGCATAGTCACATCATCATACAACACGCACACTCTACCTTTAACACCTTAGGTTGACAGATCTTGGCATCTTGACGTTGATAAACTTAATTAAAATTCTTTGTTGACAAGTATGTTTTTCTACCACTGAAAAAGTAATAATTAGCCAAAAATATGAACTTCTTTCTCGAACTTGGTTTTCTCTTTTATTTTTTCTTAATTGATTTGCTTGTCATTTTTTCTTGATTTATTTGTCTGTCAGGTTGCACACCTACTCCGTATGTCTGAGCTCGATTAATAAGCATCCTAATAGAAGTAGCAATGTAGATTTACCTTCTTCTGTTCCTGTTCTAAGGATATGGAGCCAACCTTCCATCCAAACACCAGCACTAACAGAATGTTTCATATAGATGAGCCAATAATCATTGAGCTTCAGTCAGGTCTTCTACTGCTGCGTATACTACAAAGTTAGTGGTTCGGTTATATATGAAGCAATGTTGTGTGTGATGTTGCTAGTTCCCAAGCTGCCTATACTACAAAGTTAGACATTCATGTAGTGGGATGGAACCATATACCCCTCTTTATAGACATGGGAGCATGCCTACGAGACAATGCAACCGCAACCATGGTAGAAAGCCCCATATTTGAAGACGAACACTGATAGAGGATTATATAGGCATATATAACAAAGGTTGGGTAGGGAGAGAGTTGTATCTGTTGAAATAGGGAATAAAGTAGTCACTTTGTTGAGGACACCAACAACGACGTTGAAAATGACACCCGCACCTGATGCCCTCCAATGTCGAGCGATTGTGCTCCTTGGCTCTAGTGAAACCGCAATCAAGGACAAAGAGGATTAGGTTGACTCAACCAAAAAAAAAACTGGTGGATTAAGTCAACTCAAAACCAAAAACAATTTGAACCATATACTCCCTCCGTCCCTGAAAGCTGCAATTTCTAGAGTTGTCTTAAGTCAAAATTTTAAAACTTTGACCAAATTTATAGAAAAAAACACTAAGATTTATAGTACCAAATTAATACCATTAGATTTATCATTGAATATATTTTCATAAGATACTCATTTTATGTTATACATATTGATGCTCTTTTCTATAAAGTTGGTCAAAGTTAAACAAGTTTGACTGGCACGGATTCTAGGAATTGAAGCTTTCAGGGACAGAGGGAGTAGAGCATATGAAAGCAAACTCTAAACAAATAATCGGTAATAATGAGTTCGATGCATCTATTCCGCAGTTAGTGTTTGTACAACATTTTTTGTGTGAGAGATATGTAGCCAAAATGATTAGGTACGGAACGGGTCTAATGAGGTCTTCCCTAACGTTCCGAGTTGGGCCTTGTTTAGTTCAAAAAAAATTACAAAAAATTTTAGATTTTTCGTCACATCAAATCTTGCGGCACATGTATGGAGCATTAAATATAGATAAAAGAAATAACTAATTACACAGTTCCCATGTAATTTACGAGACGAATCTTTTGAGTCTAGTTAGTCTATGATTAGACAATATTTATTAAATACAAACAAAATGCTACAGTGTTTATTTTGTATATTTTTTTGGAACTGGCCTTGGCTAGTAGTCTCAGCCCCCACGTTTGCAATAGTTGTTGAAATCAGAGAAGGTTGAAACCACCGCTCAAAAGAGTTAGGGGCAAAAAAGCAGACTACTCCCTTGTCCCGAACTATATAATGTTTTGACTTGTAGACATCTCTTTTACTGTTTGTTTTATTCAATTTTTTTATACAAATATTTTTATGATTTATTTTATTATTAGAGATACTCTAATAATAACTTATCTATTTTGTTATTTGTAAAAAAATGAATAAGATAAATAGTTAAATATAATATCTAAGAATTAAAAATGTTATTTATTTTGAGATGGAGCGGGTATCTCTACAACTATAAAAACTCACAAGTCATCATCAGCCCCACGCGCTAATCGCCCACCCTCGCGCTAATGCTCGCGCTAATCGCCCCCCCTCTCGCGACCCATCGCCCTCCCCCCACACGCAACCGTCGTGGCCTCCAGCTAAACTCCCACGCCGCATCCCCTCTCCCACGCCGCATCCCCTCTCGCTGTCCTCCATCTCCCTCCTGCGGCCGGCCACCGACGTCGCGCCTCCCGCCGTGGGAGCCCTAGGCCAGCTCCCGCCTATGGATGACAACGACCTGGCCACACCTACCCATGGTACCTCCACTGGATCTACGACCGAGATGCCGTCTGGAAGTCGTCATCGAGCAGCGAAGAGGTGGAGGCGGCGCCCGTGGTCTTCCACCTCGACCACGGCGGGGAGACGCCTTCCACGATCAACAGCGAGAGGCAAGGTCCCAGTCGGCTCCCTTGCCCCAGCCCCGGCGGTTCCTAGGTGAATCGCCTCATCTTTGGAGATCGGTGTCCCAGACTGTCGTGGCCCCAACACCTCGTGAGTTCCCCTCTGTTCTCCCCTCCATTCTCTTCCTGTTAGCAAGATCTCTTCTGGTCATGCAGTTTCCCAGGTAACCTCCCTGTTCAAGACCTCACTTTAGATAGTACAACATTCCGAGGTTCAGAGTTTAAGGGAGTTGACATTTAGAGGTCCAGTGATTTGTTTTCGTCACTCGTCCAACAGCCAGGCCATCAATGCCTACCGCCGGACACCCGGAGGCAGAGTGCGAAGAGGCCCTCAATGATGCCATGCTAAAAGTCAAGCCGACTGCAGCTGCTTTATTAGGTGTGGTTTATGATTTCATCCTATTATGGATGATAGACTTTTTTTTCTTTAATTTTCTTACTTAGCGAATGATTTCATGTTAATCGGATAAGCATGAGAAACACTATTATAAGATGATCAATGCATATTTAAGATCATGCAAATTTGTTTAATCATGTTCCTGTGTGAACGAGGTGCTATTGGAACCTGCTCATATGACTGCGTCCTCCCATGCCTTGCATCGTTTCTGGCTTGCATCTCCCAAGGTCGGATACTCATGGATACTTAGATAGCTCATATCACTGCCGCCAATCAAGTAATACTTCATTGACGAGGTGATATACTAAGATGTCATATTCATAGATGAGGTAATTTCTGAAATTAATTCTTTTTGTGTTTCCTTTAATTAATCTTCAGATCCTTGGTTTGAGTCGAGCTCGAGCACTCCGGAGTTGGGATTGAACGTCCAGAAACAAACATTCATGCCATCAAGGTAGAATCAGTAATGCAGCACTGGCATCTTGATTTTCTGTGCAGCCAAACAATATCTGAAAAATGTATTTCTTACATGTCCTGGAACTTGAATGCCGAACTAATTTCTATCAGTCTACGTAAGACAATTTATTTGCAATATACTCATGCTGAACTAATGAATAATAATCAGTAATAATCTTTTAGTTAAACACCTGGCCTTAGGTAACCAGCGGCATAAAAGGAACAAAACATTATTGTTTCTGAAGTCCTCACACTGAATAGCATACTCTGTTTTCCTACATTTTCAGATTTGAATGTTTGCTTATATACAATACATTCTTATTGTTTGCAGTCCTTATGCCTCCCAGACTTCCAGTCTCTCAATTCTGATTAATCTTGGTGATCATTCTGATTAATCTCAGTTATCTCTGCTGGCTCTTGGGTGACGACTGACGAACAGTTCAGGTACTACCACATTTTTATTGTAGTTACATATAGATACTTTAGTGTTGACAAACAATGCACTAATGCTATATTTTTTCTCTTCTTTGTCTCATGCCACATGCCACATTTCCTGTACAGTATATGGCAATAGGTGCCTAGCAGCCACATGAGATTTTTCAAGGAGTCAGAACGATCTCACTATTTTCAGGTAATAGGTGCCTAGCAGCCACATGTGATTTTTCAAGGAGTTATATATACAGTCACATATCTCTACTCTAATCCTGAATTATGTATTTGGTGATATCATAACCCATTATTCTCCAAATTAATAATTTGCCTACATCCCTGAATCCCAGCCTCTACTCAAATGCATCTTTTTGGTGTTGAAAGTTGTCTGTTAACTTTCAGAATATTCAAAGGTGTATCTGAGGTCATAGTACAAGGAGTAGTATGTTCGAGCCTACCCGAATTGCATTGTTTTGCTTTGCAAACCACCTAGGAGTTGGAATTCGTTAGGGTTTTGCCGCATCTCTGAATTTTCATGTTGCATCTTATGGTTTGTTCTGAATTTTGATTGATGCAAACTTCCCTAAATGTAGGATCCTAAAATGGTCAAAATTTTTTGCATTGTGTAAAAAAGATTTAGCAGTATGCAGTGATAGATCAATTAGTATTGTCTGAATGTTCAGTCCATGGGAAAATGCTCGTATCACCCTTGTAAGGGCATTGGAATCATGATCGATAATCATGAATGGTTAAGATGATTCTTTAGTAGCATCATATAAATATGTCACCCTTAAAACATGATGTCGGCCTACTGAGGTGGTCATACATTATTTTTATTCTCGTTGCAATGTACGAGCAGTTACCTCTAAAACATGTCGAAAATAATTGTTCACAGGCGAGGCGATCCCTAGCTGGCTTGCATGCCCGCCCGGCATCGCCCACGCGCTCGCTCCCGTTCCCGTACCAGCCCCACACCACGCCCGAGCAGCCATGGTTTGATCCCTCAAAAAAAGAAAACAAACCCAGGCTCCGCATCCACCACGCCCCTGTTGTCAGTAACATGTTGTTTTTTATACTTGATCATTTTCAGCTAGCAAGTGTTGGGCAAGCCCTCTTGTGGCTCATTTGGGACCTGTTCTATTACTTATTTGATTTGACTGAGCTATGGAGATTTTTGTGCGTCTTTTTCTGCGACCATATGAATTGTAAATCTTTTTGTATTGATATTTTTGTAGTTCTTACTGCTTGTTTGGATCATGATTTTTGACTTGGCGCTCGATCCAAACCTGGTATTTCAGGTATTCATTTTTTGTAGATGGTTTAAGATTGAAGCTACCTCAACTATGATCTAATAAGAGTTCTTTAAGGTGCACAAGCTCAACAAGCTCGGAGGCTGGAAGGGCTGTGCTTTCAATTTGATTCCTTCCGCATTCATTATGTAAGTGCTTGCTACAACTTTTTCGTGTAACTAATAGGAGTATACTGTGGTGTTCATCGCTTATTCAATGCACTGGATAAGAAGGCTTGCTAAAGGGGAACAGTTTTCATACTTCAGTTTATTTCATTGGCCATAATGTAATGAACTTGGTGAGTTTGCCAGCACATCTAGCGGCCAGCAATGTTACATGCCTTTGTCAAGCCTGCCTGTCCTCGCCACCGAACAGGTAGAGAATATCTCAAGTGCCACTGCCAGGAGACTATTCAGATGACATGTGGTTCAGTTATTTCCTGAAAAAAAAAAGATATTCACGCAATCATCTTTCTTAGCAGATTCTATTCAATCAAGTCATGAGCATGAGTCCTTTTCAATGTGGAAAAAGGCCATTCAGAAGGAACACAGAAAACAATGATTATCTTTTGTGGAAGAAGTTCTTGGAAATGACCCAAACATTAGTGGAGATTTTATTGTGATAAATTTCTTCACTTTGGTAAGGAACTAAGTAATTTCTTAGCCCTATTCCTTTCACAGAGGGTATTATCTATAATTATTTTTATTTGTATATGTTTGCAGTCCTATTTAAGTATGTTTATGGAACATTACTGAGGTCAGCTCTGCAGGATCCAGTAACCAATCTTTCTTTCCGGCATGTACTAGAGGAGTCACCTTTATTATTGTTACTATCGTGCCTTTGATAATAAATATTGTGATGGATTGATGGACCAGATTAGTTCCCATGATTACAGCTTTGATTTGATTATATTGAATTAGGATAAGCTGGAGTAGTTTAGTGGTTCTGCCACATGCTTGGTCCACTTGTACAGTCGAAGGCTTGACAACATGGTAATGGTCAATGTTTAGTGATAATACTAGCTTTACAGAACTGATATTGATTTGTAATTTTGATACTTGTGTAAAATAAATAAATACATTGTGTGACAGTATTGTGTACCATCATAGATCATATAAGTCACTGAATAGTTTGCTTGGTTGTGGCATTCATCAGACAAAGATACTTAACATGTAAAAGCTTTTTAATTGCTTTGCTTTATTCTAATTTTTAGAACCCGTAGCAACGCACGGGCATTAACCTAGTGCTATGAAAAAGAAGAAACATGCTACAACAGCAATAAAAACTGTAAACCTGCAGAAGCAATGACGTGACTGTACAACTGCCAACGAGGCCTTGTTTAGTTTCTAATTTTATAATTTTTTTAGATTTTTTGTCACATCAAATTTTTAAACGCATGTACGAAGTATTAATTATAAACAAAAATAAACTAATTATACAGTTCACTTATAAGACAAATCTTTTAAGCTCAATTAGACCATGATTGAATAAATATCTGTTAAATATAAAAAAAAAATGATGTAGTGTCCAAATTTTTTTAAAAAAAATTGGAACCAGTTTAGGCCTTGTTTAGTTCATCCAAAAATAAAAAACTTTTCAAGATTCCACATCACATCAAATCTTGCGGCACATGCATGGAGTATTAAATCTAGACGAAAATAAAAAATAATTGCACAATTTGCGTAAAACGCGAGATGAATTTTTTTGAGCCTAGTTAGTCTATAATTGGACAATATTTGCTAAATAAAAACAAAAATGTTACCGTACCTCAACCCAAAATTTTTTGGAGGCCTTGTTTACTTTCAAAACTTTTTGCAAAATATGAATAGTATCACTTTCGTTTATATTTGACAAATATTGTCCAATCATAGACTAATTAGGCTTAAAAGATTCATTAATTAGTTATTTGTTTTATCTATATTTAGTGCTTCATGCATGTGTCACAAGATTCGATGTGATGGGAAATGTGAAAAAAATTTGCAAAATATTTTGAGAACTAAAAAGGCCCAAGGCCTTAGCATGCAAGGTCTTGTTTAGATGCGAAAAGATTTTAGATTTCGCTATTGTAGCACTTTCGTTTGTTTGTGGTAAATATTGTCTAATTATAGACTAACTAGGATCAAAAGATTTGTTTCGTGATTTACAGGTAAACTGTGCAATTAGTTTTTATTTTCGTCTATATTTAATGCTTTATGCATGTGCGGAAAGATTCAATCTGATGGGGAATCTTGAAAATTTTTAGGGCCTTGTTTAGTACCAAAAAATTTTGAGAAATGGACACTGTAGCACTTTTGTTTATATTTGACTAATATTATTCAATTATGGACTAACTAAACTCAAAAGATCCGTCTCGTCAATTCCGACCAAATTGTGCAATTAGTTTTTATTTTTGTCTATATTTAATACTTCATGCATGCGTCTAAAGATTCGATGTGATGGGGAATCTGAAAAATTTTGCAAAATTTTTTGGGAACTAACAAGGCCTTGGGCCTTGTTTACTTCCAACCCAAAACGTAAAATTTTCCGTCACATCGAATCTTTAGACATATGCATAGAGTATTAAATATAGATGAAAATAAAAACTAATTGTACAGTTTGGTCGAAATTTACGAGACAAATCTTTTGAGCCTAGTTAGTTTATATTTGGACAATATTTATCACATACAAACAAAAGAGTTACTGTAGCAATTTTGCAAAAAATTCCCTAAGGCCCTGTTTAAGATTGTAGATAAAATTTTTTTAGTTGTCACATCGGATGTGTCGGAAAGATATCGAGATTGATCTTTAGAAATTAATAAAAAAACAAATTACATAGCTCGTGAGGAAACTGCAAGACAATTCTATTAAGCACAATTAATCTGTCATTAGCACATGTGGGTTACTGTAGCACTTAAGGCTAATCATAAAGTAACTAGGCTTAAAAGATTGGTCTCGCGATTTTTAACTAAACTGTGTAATTAGTTTATTTTTTTATTTATATTTAATGTTCAATGTGTTCAAAAATTCGATGGGATGGATAAAAAATTTTTGGACGAGAAACTAAACAGGGCTAAACAAGGCCTGGTTTTCGAGGTGAACACTGGTTGTCCTGAAGAAAATGGACAGGTGATGCAAAGCGGAGAAGCAGTGCAGAATCCAAGCCGCAGGACTGGCAGGGGAATCCAAGCCTGGAGGCGTGACATCAGCCTATAGCCGCGCCGCCATGTCGTACGCGCAGTGTGTAGCCTTGTACTCCTACTCTGCTGCCTGTGCACCCAACCCAACGCCAACAGCTCCGGCAAGACGACGACGTGTCCGCATCGATCACCGTCCAACTCAAACCCCAACGGCCGGATCCCACCCGGCGTGCTCTACATATCCGTCCCGTCCCCTCCCCCCACCATTCCCCTCTTCCTCTTCGCTTTTTTCCCCCAAATCTCGCGTGCTGTCCGTCTCCGTGTCCTGCTCCGCCCCGCGGCTCGCTCCCCCTCCCAGCGCGTGCGCCTCCGATCCGGCGGGTTCCGGCGCTGCGCCCGTCGATTGACGCGATTCGTCTGGCAGGGTACCGGCCGGCGCCTGCGCGCGCCGCGGATCGAGGACTGGGGTCGCCGGATTCGGGCGCCGCGGACGAGCGAGACCTAGCTAGGCGCCGGAGTCTGTGACGGAGCTAGCTTCGGCGCGTGGTTGGTGGTGGTGGAGGAGGAGGAGGAGGAGGAGGGGGAAGGGAGCGGTCGGTCTCATATGCGCGTGACGGTCACGCCCAAGGACGAGGAGAGGCTGGTCGGCTTGATGGCGCGGGAGCGGCCGCGGTCCACGGTGGTTGCGGCGGGCGGAGATTTGGTCACTGCTCCCGGCGGCGGCGAGGGGTCGGATGGGGACTCGGCGGGGTCGATAGAGGAGATTTCAGCTGACGACTTCAGGAAGGACTCGTCGTCGGCGTTGGGCGGCCCCGCCGCCGCGGCGGCTGCGGGGCAGAGATCTAGGTCTTGGGTGGGTCCGCCCGCCGTGGGTTACATGGCGCGGAACTTTGGGCACGCCTTCAACAGCTTCGCGTGGTCGCAGGCCGTGCGGAACAAGCCGCTGGGGTTACAGCCGCCGCCTGCCTCGGACGAGGACGAGGTGGAGCATGCCGTGGACGCGTCCGACGGGGAGAAGGAGGAGGGCGAGATTGAGGAGGGGGAGGCTGTGGAGGCCGAGGCATCGCCTGCCCGCGCACAGCCTGAGACCATCGACTTGGACGCGGACGCGGACGCGCTGGAGAAGTCAGAGTCGCTGGCTGGTGCTGTGCCTGCCTCTGCTGCTGAGGAAGAGGAGGTGAACCTTGATCAGCGTGTCGGCAGTATACTGGAGGAGCTTGAGATGGTCTCCATTGAGGAAGCCGAGAAGTATGGACAGATGCTGCTTCATGTTATTTGCTGAAACAAATGCTTCGTTTTGGATGAAGACTGAGAAAACCGGTTGTAACTGCTGCAATGTTGCGCAGGTCTTTTGAGGGTGCATGTGGACGACTGCATACCTGCTTTGAGAACCTGAAGCCGCTGTTCCAGGAACTGGAGAACGGGAGCCCGATGGCTATACTTGAACCCCTCATGCAGCAGGCGTTCATTGGAATTGACACACTCACCACTGTAAGGCCTACACCAAATGTCGGTCGGTTCCCTCCCTTGATGTAGGGCTGATGCTTGCTGCATTGCATTACTGCAGGTGGCGATTTCGTATAACTTGCCGAGGAGTGAGCAGAATAAGACAACGCTTTTGAAGTATGCAATTGGTCTTCAGCTAATTATTTGCAGATGGAAACTGCCACCACCACTTTTGTAACTGACACCATGCCCATTGAATGATGCAGGTCGTTGTTCCACATAAAGAACAGATATTCAGACATGCTGACTCCCGAGCAGCGAGACGAGGTTAGTAGTGTCTCCATTCCGTTTTGTTGCTTATGTGCTGAATGCTGAAGCCGCAACCTCAAATTTCTGTCCTGTTCCTGTGTATCAGTTGGACAGCCGCGTGAGGAAGTTAGTTTTTGGAGAAAAAGACAATGTCAGTGACCCAAGTACAAGTAGTGGCACCAATGCGATAAATGTTTTGGCTCCATCTGGGCAGGTCTCATCCTCAGGAGGACTGCCATTTGAATCAGGTGCAGCAAATCCATTTAGTAGCTTGCCGAGGTTGGAAGTACCTGCCAAAAGGATTAGTCCCTTGTTGGATCTTCATGCAGATTATGATGAAAACAGCTTACCATCGCCAACCAGGGATAATGCACCGCCTTTTCCTGTGCCAAAGCCTATTGGTTTTGGAGCATTTCCAATGGTGCCTGAGAAATTATCTTTCCCAGAAAGAGTTGAGCCTGCAAAGAATTCGTTATATCCATCCTTAAATGATCCTCTGAAGGCTGTCTCCTCATATCAGCAGAAGTATGGGCAGAAATCTGTATTTCCAAGTGATGATCTGCCAAGTCCAACTCCATCTGGTGATGAGGGTAAATCTGCAGATAAAGGTGGTGACATATTTAGTGAGGTTTCCAGCTTCCCTGTTCCAAAGAGTATTGCATTGCCAAGTACAAGCCAGATGCCTGCTTCTCAACCTAGCACAGTCAGCAGCAGTGGTATTAGTTATGCATCTGGTCCACCTGGTTTTGCTAAACAAATTGAGCAGCCGGTTGCAGGTCCAAATCACGCAATAAAGGCAGCATCGAAAAGTAGAGATCCAAGGCTCAGGTTTTTGAACCGTGATTCTGCTGGTGCTACAGATGTGAATCGGCGCGCAAATTTTTCAGAACTGAAGGATGGGAACTTGGGTGGAGCGTCAGTTGGTAACCGTAAACACAAAGCAATTGATGATCCTCAGGTGGATGAAAATGTGTTAAAAAGATTTAGGGGCGGAACTGCAAATCCGAGAGACTTGCAACCTACAGGGAATCCTAATCAGCTTATGAACATTAGGGCTCCTACAAATAGTAGCGGTATCAATATGAAAACTTTGCAGCCCCCTCAAACTACTGCTCCACATGTCAGTGCAGCTCCTGCTGTCCCAGTGCCTTCTATGTTGTTAAAGGACATTGCTGTGAACCCAACATTGCTTATGCATTTGATCCAAATGGAACATCAAAAGAAGTCAGCATCAGAAACTCAGGGTGGCATGTCTAGTGGGATGAGCAACAATGGAATTGCAGGCATGGTTTTCACACCTGGCAATGCTCCAAAGACCACAGAAGCTGCACAAGTCCCCTCTGTTAGGCCACAGGTTCCAGCGCAGACACCTTCTTTGGTAAAGCCCTTTGTACTGTAAGCGTCTTCTGTTCATACTTTTATACATCATTTATTTGCTTGATAGCTATTTCCTTTGGATCATTACGTTATGTATTTTTTATTGTGCTTATTAAGGGGTTAAATGATTAGAACCTGGGATTGTCTCTTGTGATCCCATGTTATGTTGTGTTAGACAATAATTTTGTGTGCTATCTTTACATTTAATGCCAGCTCTTTTTAGAGTATTTTATTGTGTGCTATCTTTACATTTAATGCCAGCTCTTTTTAGAGTATTTTACTAACTTCAACTTTTGCTATTTCTGTAGAACTCACAAAATGATGGTGGAATCCTTCGCATGAAGCCCCGTGATCCACGACGCATCCTACACAATAACGTAGCACAGAAATCTGATGCAATGGTCTTGGAGCAAGTGAAAACTAATGGAATTACCCAGCCAGACTCTCAGGGCACCAAGGACCAGACTAGTTCAATGCCTTCTCAACCAACTTTGCCATCTAGCGTTGCAAGGCCATTCACAAACACAAAACATGTTGATCCTGTCTCTAATTCACAGTTAGCTGCTACAGCTATAATGGCTCCTACACAACAAGCTTTGGGCAGCATAAATAAGGTGGATCCAAGACTAGCAGTTGAACAGAATGGGCAAAATGCTGATGCAACAACAACTGATGCTTCTGCAACAGAACTTGAAGCTACACAGCCTGTTAGCCCATGGGGTAATCTTGATCATCTCCTTGATGGATATGATGATAAGCAAAAAGCTCTGATACAGAAGGAAAGGGCAAGACGAATAACGGAACAGCACAAAATGTTCTCAGCGCGAAAGCTATGCCTGGTGCTTGATTTGGATCACACCCTTCTTAATTCTGCAAAGGTATATTGATATTTTGGCCTGTGCAGCTATGAGTTTAAAGTTGCTTAATTATTTTTTTTTTGTTCATGCGGCCCATACCTTTTCAGTTTATAGAAGTGGAACCCATTCATGAAGAGATGTTACGGAAGAAAGAGGAGCAAGACAGGACTTTGCCAGAACGTCATCTCTACCGTTTTCATCATATGAATATGTGGACGAAGTTGAGGCCAGGAATATGGAACTTTCTTGAGAAGGTTTGCTGTGTGTGTGTATGTTTTTGGTGCAGAATTAAGTGTTTTTGCTCTGCTGCTAATTTTTGACCTGTGATGATTTGTGCAGGCTAGTAACCTATTCGAGTTGCATTTGTACACTATGGGAAACAAACTGTATGCTACTGAGATGGCCAAGGTTCTTGATCCTACTGGAACCTTGTTTGCTGGACGAGTCATATCAAGAGGTGATGATGGCGATCCCTTTGACAGTGATGAGCGAGTGCCGAAAAGTAAAGATTTGGATGGGGTACTGGGTATGGAATCTGCAGTCGTGATCATAGATGATTCTGTAAGAGTCTGGCCTCATAACAGGCACAATTTGATAGTTGTAGAAAGGTATGCATCAATGTTTTCATTCTTCCTAATGAAGTGTTGTCAAATACATCTGCCTAATCCCCTTTCCATGTGATTTTCTGCAGATACACCTATTTCCCCTGCAGCAGACGTCAATTTGGCCTTCCTGGACCATCACTTTTAGAGATTGACAGAGACGAGAGGCCTGAGGATGGTACCCTTGCTTCTTCACTTGCGGTATGGTACTTTTTTCTCAACATATGAACCAACGTGTGAACTTTGATTATATTTACGTGGTTCCCATTCTGGAAATAGGTCATTGAGAGAATCCACCACAATTTCTTTTCACATCCTAACCTCAATGAGGCTGATGTGCGGAGCATACTAGCATCTGAGCAGCGAAGGATCCTTGCTGGTTGTCGTATTGTCTTTAGCCGGGTTTTCCCAGTTGGCGACGCCAGCCCCCACTTGCATCCTCTGTGGCAGACTGCAGAGCAGTTTGGTGCGGTCTGCACAAACCTGGTTGATGATCGGGTTACTCATGTTGTTGCCAACTCCCCTGGGACAGACAAGGTGAATTGGGCATTATCCAAAGGCAAATTTGTGGTGCATCCAGGATGGTGAGGAATATTGCTACTTCTATTTACTTGAGTATTTTCTTTTCTATTTTATGACCTTATTGTTTCTAACTTGTCAAGATAACCCATCACTTGATTGAAATTCTGTATCATGTTTGCCATAAACAGGGTAGAAGCTTCAGCCCTGTTGTACCGGCGCGCCAACGAACATGACTTTGCAGTCAAATAACACCCTCCCTGAGCCCCAATCCATCATATAGGCTCCAGGGAAGAATTCTTCTCGGGATGGGATATGTTCATGGTATCCTAACATGACTAAAAAAAAGCATAACAACAAATCTAAAACCGGACCATAGTAAGAAGGAAAACCACCACCACCAAAAGAATTACAGGCCTTAAAAGAAATGGTAACGAAGAAAACGCTTTATGAAGGCCTGGAAGAGGGGACTGGGTCTGTGTTGGACCTCATTACCTAGGTGGTGAGTATTTGGTCAAGATGTCTTTTTGAAAGAGCCTGCAAAGATGCGCGAAAAGGTAAAGATGAGCAGATGCTCACCGCCTCATCATCCTTTTGTAACATGTAGTAGTAAAAGAGGTGCAATTTTGGAAGAGTCCTAGGTTCAGAAATGTTGCTTCTGGCCAAAGGAAGGGGGGTTTTTGCCGTTTTGGTAGCAGCCGCTGGTCGCCCATCAAAAGTGTGATCTGAACTGACAACGGCGGCTTGAATCTTCGGGGCAGGGCATTTTTTATAGGATGGGTTTGCTATGTCAGTATTTGTGTGTGTTAGCTGGGGTGTAAAGCTGGTTCCGTCTGTGCCGTCGAACGCTGGAAAAGGCACGTGGACAGTGGTACCTGGGGCTGCGCCTGCTGCTCCCCTAAACGTACTGTTTTTTTTTTCGAAACTGAAGGCCCAAAAGAATCTTTCAGTTGGTTCAGGTAAAAGGGGTTGGAGAATTCATGGTTCAGAGAAGAACCAGTTGGTTCAGGTACGGGTTGAAGAATTTATGGCGTCAGAGAAGAACGCTCAGGTTGTGATTGTGGAAGGTTGTTTATTCCGAAAAGGAAACGCGTGACAGGGTGTGTCAGCGAATCTAGGGCATCGTCATGAAAAAACCGACTTCATCTCCTTCTAACCGAAAAGGCCGAAAACGTTATGATTTACGTATATCCGAGAATTGATTTTTTTTGGGGTTGATAATTGCTGCCGTTTTTTTTTTCAAGTGTTTGTTTTCCAAACTGGTTTGGCATTTTGGTTGTTTCAACTTTAAATGGGATTTCGAGAACGGGCATCCGTGCTAAAACTTTTCTTGCA
This sequence comes from Sorghum bicolor, assembly GCF_000003195.3. Lineage (NCBI taxonomy): Eukaryota > Viridiplantae > Streptophyta > Magnoliopsida > Poales > Poaceae > Sorghum > Sorghum bicolor. The sequence continues at coordinate 55,626,582 of NC_012874.2, forward strand.
ACTTTCAACTTCATAGGTAGAATACTTGCGATCTTTTGAACGACATAAAGACATTTTTCCTGTTATGAGTAAAATAAAAATGCTATTTTCCAAAAAATCTCGTCATTGAATCTAGGATCTCCACTTTTGCACCATCGTTGACCATGTAATGACTATTTACTAGTCAGATACACTTATATAGTAAAATATATACTTTAGAACCATTTTTTAGTTACTGCTTGACGGGACTATAAATAACTCACCATTTTTTGAACAAGTCATGGTGATACTTTCCTTAAAAAAATGTTAAAACTTATTGTTTCAAATATTAGTAAACAAGTATTCACATAAAAATATTAGCATAAAATGAATATGAAACAATTATACTGCATGTACATTATTTAGCGATCTATGCAAAATTCCAGTTGTAATATTAAGGGTTTGTTTGGCGGGGATCCTACCAAACAGTTTAGGAGCCGGAACTGTTTCAAGCTATTTTTTTTAATAGAAAATGAAGGAGCTCGAGGAGAAGCCCTCCCAAACACACTCTACAAGTGTATCCAATAGTCCTTAAACTTTGTATCTAAATTGTCATTTGTAGTCATTTGTATAAAAAATTATTCTCTATCTTTCCACCTTCAATAATTTTCTCTATTTTGGTCTTGTATGAAATCCGAATAGAGGTATTTGACATTTGATTTAAAAAGTTGCATGATATCCTTTTATCAAAATCTTTGTTCATATTAATTAGGAAGAATATAAAATGCTATAAGGGCATGCAGAGTGCATAAGGTAGAATTAGACTCCAAGGGTGTGTTTGATATCCTTTCCCTGACTGGCTCGGGCGACTGGCTTGGTTGTGGCTACCTAAAGCCTAGTTCCTATAGTGGTTGTGGCTACCTAAAGCCTAGTTCCTATAGTGCAACCCCGTTTGTTTGATTTCATGTTTGTATTGAGGCAGGCCGGGTTGGGATTGTGTTTGATATGGTGTACAGAAACATGGTGACCTTACCTCCCCCCTCTTTCTCTTGTTGGCAATGCATCAAGCACTTGCTAGGCACTGATTGGGTCACTAGAGTGGTGGCGAGGAACATGAGCAAGACCAGCACCACCGCGTTGAGCTTGGAGTCAACAATGGCAGAGGCAAGTTTGGCGGTCATAGAGGTGGAGGAGGTGCTTGATCTTGAGCTCGCGTGGCAGAGGTGGAGGAGCGTGTAGTGGATGAGCTAGTCAAGTTTGCTTCTTGCAAACGACGTGCACTTACCAGCACATGAGGTGCTCGCCACTCGCGAGCATGCGACACGCGTCCCAACTGGCGTCTGCTCTCCTAGCATTTGCTTCCCTGGCGCCCTCCATCTTTGTCGGTGTTCGCTTCCCTAGCTGATGTCTGCTCCCTCTCTCTAGTTCCCTCCATTCCACTAGTGTCTGCTCCCCTTGTGCCCACCATCTCTGCTGGTGTATGGTCCCATGACCGTGAAGGGGCCTGGTGCCAGCGGCGCCTAGGCAGGAGGCTAGCGTGGCTGTCCTGCTGCGGAACACGAGCACCACGCTTGAGAGTGCTTTAGCGAGCTGGCCCGAGAAGAAACGAACCTCAATCTCGTTTCATGGGAGCCATGAGGGTGAGGATGATATGCACGGGATGGGCCTAGCTCACTGGTAGGCTTGAGCTATCAAACATGAAAAGTTGCACATAGGGCGTGTGGTGGTCGATGGGCCATCCTTTCAAACACGCCCTAAAGGAGCGAAGGGTAGAGTCATCCCACCTGAAATATTTGGAGCATATTTGGATGACTCCTGTCCGATAATACTTTGACATAGATGTCCGGCCGATTCTAGACGTGGCACCACCTCACTCAACCTCCCACCGCTCACTCGTATCTGCATGCGGCTCTCCTCCACTCATCTCAAAATATCTCCGCCTTCTACTACTTGCTTCCTCATCCTCTCTCTCTCTCCCTCAAAAATCAACCGCAACCTTCCTCCACCCAACCCGCCCAGGAGACACCAACCTGTGCGCCGCGCTCCCCCATCTCTCTCCTTAGACGGAGCTCGAGCATGCAGCAGGGGATCCATGGAGGCAACATCCTCTACCCATCCTGAGCCCGATGTGCCTCCTCCACCCTGGCACGTCGTCCCCCACCTCGACGGCGGCCATGATGGCCTTCCCGTGGTGGATCCATGGAGCACTAGTTTTCTTGTGGTGGATCCATGGAGCATTGACCTTCTCATGGTGGATCCATGGAGCACAACACAGATCCAGCAACGTAGTGATCGCCTCCACCTAGCAGGCGACGACAGCCCATCCCCCATCCCATCCATGGAGGGTGGCTCGATCTGCACCCTGATGGCGCCTCCAACCCATGTCTCTCCCCTCTTTCCTTTATCTTGCCTCTGTAGTAGATTTTGTGGTGTTGCAACAGTTTATTTGATATGTTTCAGTTGTTGTTCTTTTATTGTTGCAATAATATGTTTCTTTGTGTTTCAACTTCTTTATCTCAATGTTGCAGCTGCTTTTTTTGAGATGTTGAAGTATGTTTCAGTTACTTCAATCTCATGTTGTAGTAGTTGTTTCATGTTGTTGCAATAACATATTCACGATGTTTAACTGGTTCAACTTATTTGTTGCAACATTTTATTTGGTGTTGTTACAATAAGTTGTTCATGGTGTTTCAACTGGTTTAACTTATTTATTGTAGCAGTTTTGTTCGGTGTTGTTGATGTTTGAGTCGTTTCATCCTATTGTTGTAGCAGTAAGCGGGGAAAGGGGTTGGGGGCTATGGCGGCAAGCTAAGGATAGACAGAGGTGCTGGGGCCGACGAGGTTGGGGGTGGTGGATCCCATACACTAGGGGATGGGGGTAGGTTCCTTGCATGGGGAGTAGAAGTTGTTCCTTTATTCTCCGTGCGGGGCTAGGTGGAGTTGTGTTCCCATCTCTACTTTCTTCTTTTTTCTCTGAATGCAGGGCGGGTGGAGGCGCGATATGTAAGATGCGCCGTTTGGACGCTAGTGCCCGGATCAGACGTCCGAGCGCTAGCAGTACCGACTCCTGTCCTCAGAATCGAGGGGAGAGAGTCATCCTCCATTCACGCTGTCTAGAAAACGAGCAGAGGGGTAATCATCAAGTCATCATGGGTGCACAACTGTGTGGGGAGAAGAAGATAGGGGGCATAAGAGTAGGTACAATAATGGGCTTATAGCCAAGCTATTGCTAACGTGGAGGAGAGAAGATAGGAGAGAGATGATAGCTTGGCTCTTATGCAAGCACCTAGCGAGGAATAGGAAATAGAAGTTGTTTTAGCGGCAAGTATGAGACAACTTAGTGTATAACTTAGCTCTCGACGAGCTCGGTGCATTGGTCAGAGCAGGAGAGGCGGATCCAAGCTTGTGGTTGGTGAACTCTGCACTAGGGAAGGGCAAGGCCGATGAGCAGGAGAAGCAACAGAGAGGCGGCACCTAGTGTGGGTGGCAGAAGGGTGGCGGTGGGCCCAGGAGCAGAGGGTGTGAAGGCTCCTCCTGGGGGCCCGAGCTCATGGCAAGATGTGGAGGAGCGGCGCTTCACAGAGAAGATGAGATGTGGTAAAAAACTCACTTAGAGTTCAACCGCAAAGTTGTGACCAGAAAAAAATAAACTAGAAAGTCACAGGAGACAATGGCAAGTGCGGTCCACATATTGCTAGATTGGTCTACACGTGATGTCTACTAGCGGTGTTAAAAATTGGGTCATCCCATTGCTAGAAATCCTGTGGATGATAGGTGGGGCTGCCTAAAATAAAGTAGGACACCGTTACCTGCTTTTTATCGGTCTCAAATCCAGTATCCATTCCATTTCCATTTATCCCTTCAATCAAAGGTTAATTGGATCTGTGCCATTATAATTCTCCCATTTTTGAAGCGCACCATTGCTATTCATCTAACTACTCTAGTGCCATTATAATTCTACGCTTGTTTGAGATACGCCACTGTGTATGCCCAACGCTGTCTTGGCCCCACTAGCAGGCGTACAGGAGGGAGCCGTATTTCTGTATGGACGATTTTGCCCTGCCACAAAAAGGATAAGGTTGCCCACGCTCGCTTCCTCCAGCCAAATTGGCTATGCCCATTCCCCATTCTGGTTCCCAATCCCTAACCCTAGAACACTCGCGCTCGTCTCCGCCCTCTGTTCTTCATCGGTGAGGGCACTCTCCATCGGCTTCTCCGCTTTGTTCTTGGGAGATGGCCAGCGGCGCATCGTCCAATAGGACTTAGTTTCATGAGCTCCCTAGGATCGACTACCCCAAATGCGGCCTCAAGGTGATAGGATGTAGGAGCAAGAACAAGGACGTGTACTACAAGTGCCCTAACCACTTCTCGATTTGTTTTGCGCTAGCAACATTTGTTAGCTTCAATTTTCTGCGTTTGTTGGTTTGAGAAAGGTTTTCTATTGTTGCAGAATGATAGCAAGTGTCCACACTATTTGTCGGGTACCGTAAATTGGGGTACCCTAATCTAGAGGAAAAAAAGTGGCAAAGAAAGACCTTAAGAACAACGACGCTCACTTCCCCTCGGCCCAGCAGGGAGGCCTGGTTGAACAAAGCAAAAAACAACTCGTCGAGGCCCTGGCCTTGAGTGCAATCAGCGACTCGCCCGAGCCATGGCCTCGAGCGCAATCAGCGACTCGCCCGAGCCCTAGCCTCGAGCGCAATTACCGCCTCGCCCGAGCCCTAGCCACGAGCGCAATTGGCGCCTCGCTCGAGCCCTAGTCTCGGTGCCAGGCTTCTCACGCACGACGACCGTACCACTGACGTGACGCAGACCATGCCTTCTCCCATGCCGCGGCAGGAGATGACCCTCACTATTCCAATGACTCCCGTCCCTGTTACACCTTACCTACGCTACTGTGGGTACGGCCGGATAGAAGAAGGGATGGGAGATGTTAACTCACGCCACTGTCACCATACTCAGGCAGTCACTATTCCTCAGTAAAGGATAGGGGACGAGGCCTCGGAAAGGATTGCCACGACTCAGAACAGGGCTCGACAACACCTTCAATAGGGGACAACCATGCTGCTGCCATTACTTCAAGGACGCGACGACCAGTGACTACAGTCCCGACACCGTAATCCCTCTATGCACCAGGAGTAGTAAATAAGACTTACACATGTAAATCCCACCTCCCCTTGTGGCTATAAAAGGGGAGGCAAGACACCAACTAGGGAGGGGTCCAACAAGATCAACACATCCACCAACTCAAGCACAACACTCACACGAACACTCTGTCATCCTCCAAGATGAGACCTGGGACTCTTCCCTCTCTCGCAGCTAGCTTGTACCCCCTACTATGAGCACTCTCAGGTGCAAGATAATACAGGACCCGATCCCCTCACTCGACGTAGGGTAGCGCTAGCCTAAACCAGTATAAATCTTCTGTGTTCTTGCATTACCATCTGGGTTAGGGACATGCAGACTCGTTACTTGTCAGTGTCTGACACCGACTGTTGGCATGCTAGGTAGGGGCCTTCTGCGTGTGACACCCTTTTGAAAGGTTCTAATATGGCTAGAGGGGGGGGGGTGAATAGCCTATTTAAAAATTCTACAAACTCACTAGAGCAAGAGGTTAGTAAATAACAAAGCGAAGCTTTTTGCTCTAGCTCTAAAGGGGTGTTTGCAAGCCACCTATCCAATAATTCTAGTTGATATGATCACTAGGCACACAAGAGCTATGTCACTACTTACACTAGAAAGCTACCTAAAGTTTCTATACAAGTAAGTAAGCTACTCTAGTTTATGGGAAAGTAAAAGAGATAGTTTGATCTTTATCACCGGGAGAAATCCAATGAACAATCACAATGGAGACACACAATTTTCTCTCGAGGTTCACGTGCTTGCCGGCACGCTACATCCCCGTTGTGTCGACCAACACTTGGTGGTTCGGTGGCTAAGAGGTGTAGCACGAACCTCGTCCTCACTAGGACACCACAAAAACCTACCCACAAGTGAGGTAGCTCAATGACACGAGCACTTTACTAGAGTTACCTTTCGGCTCTCCACCAGGGAAGGTACAAGGCCCCTCACAATCATCGGGAGATGGCCACGAACAATCACCAACTCGTGCCAAAGCTCCTCCGCTGCTCCAAGCCGTCTAGGTGCCGGCAACCACCAAGAGTAACAAGAAAACCACAGCCAAATCGATCCCCAAGTGCCACTAGATGCAATCACTCAAGCAAATACACTTGAAATCACTCCCAATCTCACAAAGATGTTTAATCTATGAAGGAGATGAGTGGGAGAAGTTTGCTTAGGCTCACAAGGATGTTATGTATGCTAGAATGCCAAGAGTGTAAGCCCCAAGCCGACCAACAACTATTTATAAGCCCCTCAAACAAATAGAGCCGTTGGCTCTTTCACTGGGCAAACTGTAGGGTCACCGGACGCTCTTAAAGGGGCACCGACGCTCAACACCTGCGTTCGGTGCTCCGAAGTTCAGCCACGTGTCCGAGTCTAACGGTAACCGGCAAAGCACCGGACGCTGAGCAAGTTGCCACCGGACGCATCCGGTGTACACCGGTCCTAAACACAAAGAGGTCTGCAAACGCGCAGGGTCACCGGACGCTGAGCACGGACCGTTCGGTGCTCACCGGTCTTAAATCCAGAGAGGTTTGCAAAACACACAGGTCACCGGACGCACACCGGTGCTTCCAGTCAAACACACCGGCCAAAGTCAGATAGCACCGGACGCATAAACAGGGGCTACCCTGCATCCGGTGCTCACCGTCCGGTGCTTAACCCTAGCACCACAGCACACCGGACGCACAGCCTCTGCATCCGGTGCCTCAACGGCCAGCGTCCGATGAGTGTTTCTCAGCGAGGAACACTCCCACGACTTCTCCAAAGTTCCCACCGGCGCAATAGAAAATATGCACTTCATTTTCTCAAAAGCGCCGAATCTCAAAGGGAGAGAGGAACCCATCCTCTCTCTACCCTTCAAACTCCACCTCCTTCTCAAAGTGTGCCAACACCACAACGTGTGATCCAACATGTGCACATGTGTTAGCATTTTCACAATCATTTTCTTTGAAGGAGTTAAGTTAGCTCACTAGGTTCTAAATGCATGCACATGAACAATGACACCTAGTAGCACTCGATAACCGCTTAGCCAAAGAATTCCCCTCTTTATAGTACGGCTATCTATCCTAAATGTGTTCACACCCTCTATGATGTCTTGATCACCAAAATCAAAACCCTAAGCAATACCTTTGCCTTGATCTCCATAGGGTTTTGTTTTTCTCTTTCTTCTTTTCCAAGTTGAGCACTTGATCATCTTGTGGTCATCACCATAATCACCATGATCATCTCTTGCTCCATCACTTGGCATGTACCAACCTTATTAAGTCTACACACACTTAGTATAGAGGTTAGTACTAGAGTTTCATCAATTATCCAAAACCAAACTAGGGCTTTCAATCTCCCCCTTTTTGGTAATTGATGACAACCCTTTTTACAAAGATTTTCAATAAAATTTTTCTTGGATTCATGTTGCTTGCCCAAGCATTTTACCATGTGCAAAGGTTATGGACAAGTTTCATAAACCCAAAATGGTAGCAATTGCTCCCCCTACATATGTGCTAAGAGTTTGGATTTGAAAGCTTGCACATATGCTTGAATAGAAAATATAGGAGTCAATTTCTACCAAAAGATGCTAAGGTGTAAAGAATGGACCTTTGAAGCGTGATACCAATCGGAGTTGCCAATGTATACCATCCTTAGCACCATTAGTAACTAGACATTCACAAAACTAGAACACCCCATGAGATCAACATTATAAACAAGGTTCTAGTACCACTTGTGAAACAACTAAAAGTCTAGTTACACTACTTATGCATGCTAGTTCTTCAATTCATCAATCAAACTTGCAACTAGCATACACCACACAAGCAAGGTATCAGAGAGAAAGTTTCTAAAGCTAATGCTAATGCAAGCAAACATGTGTGATGCACATTCAAATGCAACAAACAAGTTTATGAGCTTGCTCCCCCTACTTGTGTGCTTCAAAATTTTAATTGATCCCCTTCTTTTATCATGTTACTTCCCTATCTTTGTATTTCTTTGTGATTTCTCTCCCCCTTTAGCAAATCTTTGGGAAATTCTCTCCCCCTTTGTCATCAATGACCACAAAAGGTGAGCTCAAATTTCAGATAGGTTAGTGTGAGACCATGTGAAGTGAGATCATTTTCCCAAATTGGTCCAATCTAGATTACTTGCCTAAGATATTTAACTCGGTTTGATCCAAGGACAAGCTTCTTCACACCTCCAAATAAGGGTTATATTGTACCATGTTGAGTTAAACACTTATACCTCATATTCTAGATAAAACACTAGGATTGCAAGCCCACAAACATGTCATATGCTACCACTAGATCAAGTCAAGCATAAAAGCAATAGTGGTACCATACAAGCATCAAATTCATTTGATTTTCATGAATGATCCTAAGACATGTAAGGAATGACTAGATGCACTAAACAAGTCCTTAGCAAAGATGGATGACATGTCAAACAATTTCACCTTGCTTTGCTCAAAGGAGAGGCATGTCATAAAGTGGGGGTGCATCAACACATATTTGAGAAGTCAAGTATGTTCAATTCATTCCTTAGCTTGCAAAACCTCTTCTCATCAAGTGGCTTGGTGAAAATATCGGCAAGTTGATCATCGGTGCCTATGCTCTCAATGCAAATGTCCCCTTTTTGTTGGTGATCTCTTATGAAATGATGGCGGAGGTCGATGTGCTTTGTTCTTGAGTGTTGAACCGGATTGTTGGTGAGCTTCACGGCACTTTCATTGTCACATAGCAATGACACTTCTTTGAAATTGATTCCAAAGTCCTTCAATGTTGCCTTCATCCATAGAATTTGTGCACAACAACTACCGGTCGCAATGTACTCCGCTTTGGCGGTTGATAGTGCAACACTATTTTGCTCCTTGGATGACCATGAGACAAGTGATCTTCCCAATAGTTGACATGTGCTCGATGTGCTTCTTCTTTCAACTTTGCATCCCGCATAGTCCGAATCCGAATATCCAACAAGTTCAAACTTTGCACCTTTGGGATACCACAAACCAACATTTTGTGTATGCTTCAAGTACCTCAATATTCTCTTTGTTTCTTTCAAATGACTTTCTCTTGGTGAGGCTTGAAATCTTGCACACATGCATACACTAAACATGACATCCGGTCTTGATGCGGTCACATAGAGTAGGCTTTCAATCATAGACCGATATAACTTTTTATCCACCATATTTCCACTTGTATCACTATCTAGGCTTCCATTTATTCCCATTGGAGTGCTAATTGATTTTGCATCATCCATACCAAACTTCTTGAGCATGTCTTTTATGTACTTGCCTTGACTCACAAATGTGCCATTCTTCAATTGCTTGATTTGAAGACCAAGGAAGTAACTAAGCTTTCCAATCATTGACATCTCAAACTCATTAGCCATCATGTTTGCAAATTCTTCACAAAATTCTTGGTTGGTTGATCCAAATATGATATCATCAACAAATATTTGCCAATCTTTTTGGTGAAGAGAGTGGTGTCAACCTTGCCCATCCTGAAACCTTTAGAGAGTAAGAAGTCTCTCAGTCTCTCATACCATCATCACCATGATCATCTCTTGCTCCATCACTTGGCATGTACCAACCTTATTAAGTCTACACACACTTAGTATAGAGGTTAGTACTAGGGTTTCATCAATTATCCAAAACCAAACTAGGGCTTTCACCTTTCCTCCCGGAAAACCTAGATGGCAAACAGTTTTCGCCCGCTTCGCCTCGACACTATCATGAGGTTTGGGAGTTTGGAGTTCATGTCTCTCGGCTCTGGCTACGACATGGTCCTTCTCCCACCACGTGACGATGCTGAGCCTCGTCCTGAGCCTCTCGCGCCCTAGTCGGTGCGCGAGAGGCGTTCAAGACATCATGTTGAGGGCGCCCGACGTGGGCGACAGAGATCCAGGATCCTTGATCTGTTGCTGGGGGCGGGATACCCCAGGCTCTGCCCCCGCATGTCCCTCATTAGATGGCCCATGCCTCTGGCCCACGACGAGCCAGGGGGAAATCTCATGGAGCCACAGGTTCTGCTCCTTGGTTCGACAGGGGGACGACACAACCTCCTGTCCCACCACGGCCGTAGGGTAGGGCACCTGCTCTGCTGTAGCCCAGGAAGGAAGACTCAGGGGCCTTGACTTCGTAGCTCCTTCCGCCATCGCCCTCAGAGCCTGAGGTGATGGAGGAAGGACCCGCGACTGCATCCTTCATGCTCTCTTATGGGCTCAAGAATGTAGCCCCGACTTATGCCTCTTCCGCAAGCACTTCGTTAAGTGCATATGCAGATCTTCTAGGCCACCATTTGAGGTCCACCCTTGATCTCATTGCCACCACACTGTCACACCTGGATGTAAAAGAGCGTTCGGGTGCCAAATCACATGTGCGCCAGGATCTCAAATTCACACACATGGATCGACATCATCAATGGTACAAAACACAGTGTTCAAACGAATTACATAAATGAGTATAAATGTACCATTATCACAAGCCAATGGATAAAAGTACGAACGGAAAGCATAAACTAAATTGTTCCATAACCAAACGTGAAACTAAAGGCGCCGAGGTAGCAGGACCACCTTGCCACAGGAAGGTCGACGGTAGAATCACACGAGCCTAACAACCAGGCGACTCAGGGTAGTCCTCAGGGAAGTCACAATTGTACTCTTGTTCGTCCGAGCAACCTTTAATGATTATAGCAAGGGTGAGTTCATGTCGAACTCAGCAAGCACAGACGGAAAGTAATGACATGCAAGGCTTGAAACAAGGTAAAGCTGACATGGTTTGACTGCGGTAGCATTTTGGTTGATCACTTTTAATTATAACTCTATTATTAGAACAACCTGTTACTAATTGTGAGTGGCAAAATCCTCACCCTTAATTAGTGTAAGTAATAATTAGCGTCTTTTAAATGACTATCGTAATAGTTATTGTAGTCCGGGGATCAACCCCAATTAAGTACACAGGATAGCAATCCTGCCAATGCGGAATAGCCATTCCGCCAAGCACGAGGTAGCAACCTCAACAAGTTCCATCTCCAAGTATCATGTGAATCCAATTTGCTCATCATGTGAGAGTCTGGGCCGCTCATGACTGTGAGCACGGCTGATATATCAATTTTACACTCTGTAGAGGTGTGCACTTTCACTCCAAGTCGTGATTCCCATTTGCCCGGGGTCATGACTCCCCAAAACACTACCAAGGTGAGCAGGCAGGGTCTCACTACGAGACCTTTCACAGGGTCCTACTAATAGGATGCCACTCACAAGTTTTGGCCGGGGCGCTCGGCAGTCGGTACCCATAGCCATGGCATACCGATCAACCGACAACTTAATATTCATTACCCAAGTTACTTCCTCACGCCTACCCAGAAAGTAACACCCTACTAGTGGAGGTCCTGCTAATTAGTCAAGCCAGAGCCATATAGCATAGAGCTGCACAGTATGTCCTAGGGGGCCGCTCCATGACTAAGTCCTTACGGAGAGTAGAGACGGGTACGCCCGGCAACCGGACCAACCAACAGTACCCGCTCCCCCTGTCACCACCATCATGACGATGCTCATAAGCATCCAACATCGCCATCACCGTAGTGACCAAAGATTCAACACAATTTAAGCATCAAGTTGAGTAGAGAATATTTCTTGTTTAAGTATGTGTATAAGGTGTGTAGAGCAGCTAGGCATCACTACTAAAAACCCTAGTCTACCCATATACATAACCCCAGGTGCACAAGGAATAGTAAGTAAAGCTAGTCAGGTCCTTAGGGTTTGCATTCATTGGAAACATGCATAAAAAATAAATGACATTAATGAGTAGGTTCAAAATGATCAAATGGTGTCTGCACTTGCCTTGATCGTAGTCGGGTTGCTTGAACTCAGCGGGATCCTGCTCCTCTTCCTTTACGAGCGTCTCGTTGGCTATACGCGACAATCATCACACAAAGGAGCAATACATGCAAGCAAACAAGCTTAATTAGAAATAGTACACCAAAGCATTCAAAAACAAAAAGTAACTGCGCTACTGTATTCTACTCGTCGATACGAAACTATAGAGACCAGAATCACCTAAATCGGAGCTAAAACACAAAAGTTATGGCTAAAATAAGTTGGGTGGCAATTCTGTAATTTAAACAAACTATTTTTTGCATTTTAAATAATTAAAACTGAATTAAAAAGGCAATTTGGATTAAATATATAAATTCTAACTTCCGAGGCCTAAGTGCAAAACTGCCGGGGTCAGCTGCGGGTGCGGCCAGTTTGGCCACGTGGCGGCTCTGGGTTGGTGGGTCCACGGTAGGGGCTGCGGCATTGGACCACCGGTTCACGGTGGACCGGGGCTCGGGACGGGGGCTGCGTGCGGTGGCGCCATGGTCGGCCTCGCGGTGAGCTCGCTACACAGCGCTGCGGGGCACGGGAAGGCGAGCCGAGGGTAGGGGCGGGTTGCGAGCAGCGCAGCGGGGCCAATGCGCGCGTTGGTCACGGCTGGGGGAAGGCCGGGGCGCGCGGTCAACGCAACCGGCGGCACGGCGGTGACCGCGGAACTCTGGCGAGGGCTTGCACGAGATAGCACTTGGAGCTCGCGCTAGGGCTTTGCGTGCGTGATTGGAGGCGGATAGGGTTGCGTAGGGGGTGTGCGGGCGGCGGTCGAGAGCTAGTTAAAGGGCACGGGGAACCTTGGGGCGCGTGCGGCTCGGATAGGGGCGCTGCGCGCAGAAACCGAGGCGGCGGTTGCGCCCCGACTCGGACTCGTCCGGAGGTAGTAGACGACGGTGGGTCCCACCCGCGGGGCCCACCGGTCAGTGGGTGAGGGCGCAGGCACAGGGCTGCGGTGGGAGTGCGGGAGAGGGGAGGCGTGCGGGGTGGGCCGCGGTGGCCTACGCGGGGAGAGAGGAGGGGGTTGGGCCGAGGGAGAGGGGAGAGAGGGGAGCCGACCCAAAGAGAAGAAAAAATTGCTTTTCTTTTTATAAAAGCATATTTGTATTCCTTTTCTTGCTTTCAAATTAAACCAAGCTCAAATAATCAATAAAACAAAACAAACAAAAATCAATGCAGCGGCATGAATGCATTCAAACATGTTTCTACCTTATATTTTATTTTATTTATTTTTATAAATTATTTAATACTTGCCTAACATTTCAAACCCTACCAAATTTAAATCAAATTTAAACTAAAATTGTAAATTCAAATTTCAGAGTGTTATAAACCTACCCTCCTTAAAAGAATCTCGTCCTCGAGATTAGGATGAACCAGAGAACAAAAGAGGGTATTTTGATATTAGATCATCTTCTCATTCCTAGGTTGCCTCTTCCTCTGAATGATGTTTCCATTGTACTTTACACATCCTGATAGTCTTACTCCTGGTAATCCTCTCTGCTGTTTCCAAAACTTTAATAGGACTCTCTTCATATGTTAGATCATCCTGTAAATCCAGTTCTTCTAGTGGCAACTGTTCCTCAGAAACTCTCAAGCATTTCTTAAATTGAGAGACATGGAAAACATTGTGCACATTGGACAGACTAGAAGACAACTCAAGTTGATAAGCCACTTCTCCTTTCCTTTCCAAAATCTTGAAAGGACCAACATATCTAGGAGCTAGCTTTCCCTTGACTTTGAACCTCTTTAGTCCTCTCATCGAAGACACCTTCAAGTATACATAATCACCTGCCTGAAACACGAGTTCTCTTTGTCTCACATCTGCATAACTCTTCTGTCTAGACTGAGTAGCTTTCAGAGTTTAATGGATGAACTGAACTTTCTCCCCGACTACTCTCAACGAATCATGGCCGAACACTTGTCTTTCACCCGTCTGGTTCTAGAACAATAGAGTTCTACACTTTCTTCCATACAAGGCCTCAAAAGGAGACATCTTAAGACTAGTTTGATAACTGTTGTTGGAGGAGAATTCAGCATAAGGCAAACTAGTATCCCAACTATCCCCATACTGCAACGCACAAGACCTTAGCATATCTTCCACTATTTGGTTGACTCTCTCTGTCTGACCATCGGACTACGGGTGATAAGCTGTACTGAATCTAAGTTCTGTTCCCATAACATCATGTAGCTTCTCCCAAAACTTTGATGTGAACTGGGTACCCCTATCAGACACAATCCTCTTAGGAACTCCATGCAAACACACAATTCGTTCCATATACCTCTTTGCTAACTCCCCTCCATGGTAGGTAGTCTTGACCGAAATGAAATGAGCGACCTTAGTCAATCGGTCCACTACAACCCATATAGAATCATAACCTCGCTGAGACCTAGGCAATCCCACTATAAAGTCCATGCTGATCTCATCCCATTTCCATTCAGGTATCTTCAAAGGTTGTAACCATTCTGCTGGCCTCTGATGTTCTGCCTTCACTCTCTGACAAGTGTCACACAATTCCACATATTCACTGATATCTTTCTTCATACCAGGCTACCAATAATTTTGCTTCAAGTCCTGGTACATCTTAGTACCTCCTAGATGAATAGAATAAGCAGACTCATGGCACTCCTTCAGCATCACATCCTTGATTCTCTGAATATCGGGCACACACAATCGGTGCTTGAACCAAACATTCCTTTCTGATCAACTCTGAATCCAGGTGCTCTACCTTCCTCTAGCAACCTAAGTATCTTTTTAATCTCCTCATCCTCCTTCTCACCCTTCCTAGTCTCTTGCTCAAGGGTTGGTTCTATATCCATAAAAGTACCTTGGGTGTTGGCAAAAAACCCCAAATTGAGATATTCAAATTCTGCCAGCAGTTCCATTGGTAACTCTGTGGCTTCCAACATATTCACTTGGCTCTTTCTACTCAGAGCATCAGCAACTACATTAGCCTTGCCAGGGTGGTAATGCATCTCCAATTCATAATCCTTGATCAATTCTAACCATCTTCTCTGCCTCAGGTTCAAGTCATTTTGAGTGAAGATGTATTTCAAGCTCTTGTGATCCATGTAAATGTCACACTTATGACCCAGAATACAATGCCTCCAGATCTTTAGTGAATGGACCACAGCTGCCAACTCAAGATCATGGGTTGGATAATTCACCTCATGCTTCTTCAATTGTCTAGATGCATAGGCAATCACTTTTCCTTCTTGCATTAGTACACATCCCAAACCTTGCTTGGAAGCATCACAATAAATAGAAAAACTTTTGGTCACATCAGGCAAAGTCAGAATTGGTGCAGTAGTCAACCTCTTCTTCAACTCCTCAAAACTAGCCTAACATCACTCCACTTGAATGGTTCACCTTTTTCTAACAGAGCAGTCATTGGCTTAGCAATACTATAAAATCCCTCAATAAATCTCCGATAGTAACCTGCCATTCCAAGAAAACTCTTGATTTCTCTGACTGTCTGAGGTGGACTCCACTTAAGAACATCTGCCATGTTCTTCGAACTAACAGCAACTCTACCATTGGATATGACATGACCCAGAAAAGATACTTCCTTCAACCAGAAGTAACACTTACTCAATTTGGCATAGAGCTGATGTTCCCTCAATTTCTGCAGCACAAGTCTCAGGTGTTCCTCATGTTCTTCCTCAGTCTTGGAGTAGATCAAGATATCATCAATAAAGACAACTACAAACTTATCCAAATACTCCATAAAAACTTTATTCATCAGGTACATAAAGTAAGCTGGAGCATTAGTTAACCCAAAAGACATAACTGTTGTCGGTGTTTTCCCCTCGGGTGGTCACACCAACGAGTGAATTTGTATTCGTGCTCCCCTTTCCAGATGGTGATGCAAAAAGACACAAAGATTTATCCTGGTTCGGGCAAGAGAAGGCCCTACGTCCAGCGGGGGAGGAGAGTTTGTATTATTCTGCACCTAAGTGCTTGTACAGGGGTGAATACAAGCGTGGTATGAAGTAAGGTGGAGATGGGAGCTCTACTGCGTGTGAGCGTTGTATGTTGTGGTCCATTGTGTGTGTTCTCCCGGGCCTCCCCTTTTATAGTTCCAAGGAGGGGCCTAGGGTATATGTATAGGAGTCAGTGTAGGGATCGGAAGAGGTATGGCGTGCTGACCTACTCGAGGTCTCCGTACCGGCGTGGCCTCAAGCCGTCCCATCATGGTAGCTTGATGATGATCACGCATGCCCTGGTATCCTGCTCTGCGCGCCATCCTGGGCTGGTTTATCTGTTGCATGCTTGTACGTTGTGACTGCATCTGCATCAGAGTGGTTGAGGTGCTGTCACTCGACGCCTGACCCTTCTCCAGGAAGGAAATGTGCCAACTCGAGGGTCTGGCGCCGTATAACGCCTGATTATCTAGAGTGCTGACCTTGGGTGTCTCGAGGGGGCTTTGATTATACACCTCAACCCATTCCCTGCAACCTGCCGTGCTCTGGCTTATTCGGTGGGGAAGGCTGCAAAAAGAACGACGAGACGGATGCCTGTTCCCTATCACGCTTCCCGTGACCTGCGGGTTAGGTGAGAACGTGGCAGGCACATTAAATGCCCTGGTTCCCGTGCCCGCGTCAGGCGGCGGGTTGTGTCCTTGCGCTCGACGCCCTCAGATTCGCTCGAGCCTATTTCCGTATTCGATGGTAGCCAGCGGTCGAGCTCTGGTCGATTCGTAGGACGCCCTTTCCGTGTTCGAGGCTATTGGCCGTTGAGGATCGTACGTACGACTGATTAGAGCGTCGAGTTGGAGGCCTCGACTTGCGTACGGGTACTCTCGTTATACACATCAGTTAGGGTACCCCTTACTGACACCCTCGACAACTGTATACTCATAGAGTCCATATCTGGTGGTGAATGCAGTCTTCGGAATATCACTAGGTCTAATTCTCAACTGGTGATAACCTGATCTCAGATCTATCTTGGAAAACACACAAGCTCCTTTCAACTCATCAAACAAATCTTCTATTCTAGGCAACAGGTTTTTGTTCTTAATAGTGACCTCATTCAAATATCTATAATCTACACATCCTTTGTGTCCCATCCTTCTTTTCTACAAAGATAACTGGAGCTCCCCAAGGTGAGGAACTAGGGCGGATATACCCTTTAGACTGTAACTACCTTAATTGTTTGTTAAGTTCTTCTAACTTATTAACAACCATTCTATAAGGTCTCTTAGATATGGGTGCAGTACCAGGTAATAAATCAATAACAAATTCTATCTCATGTTCAGGTGGCATACCTAGCAAGTCCTCTCGGAACACATCCGGAAATTCCTTCACCACTCGGATGTCTTCTACTGACCCACTGCTCATATGATATGTTGTCCCTTCTCTGCTAGGTGACATGGACACTTTGACCTCAATTCTGTCCCCACTAGGTGCTATTAGAGTAATTGATTTTTCTACACACTGGATAGTACCCTTAAACTTGGCCAACCATCTCATTCCTAATATCATATCTAAACCTTCTGAACCTAACATGATAGGATTGACAGGAAAATCTACCCCCCTTAATTTAATGCTCACTCCCAGACACACAGTATTAGAATGCATCTTTCCCCTAGGAGATTTAACTATCGTGGTGTTTTGCATGGTACATGTGGCTATATTATGTTTCTCAACAAACTGTGCACTTAGGAAAGTATGCGATGCTCTAGTATCAAACAAAATGGTAGCAGGATAAGTGTTGACAAGGAACGTACCAACTACCACATCTGGAGCTTCCTTAGCGGTTTCCAGCTTCACATGGTTCACCCTTCCATATTTATTCTTCTGCCTCTGGGAAAGCATTAGCATAGTGTCCTAGCTGTCCACACTTAAAGCAAGTATTTCCAGCGGGGGTGGGGTTCGCATTGGGCTTCACTAGGATAGTGTTGGAGTTCTGGCGAGATCCTGACGGTGCTGGAGCGTTCTGACGTGGCGCCTGACTAGCAGGGCACTGCACTGGATTGTTGCTGTAGCACTGACTGGACTGCTGACTCTGGTTATTGTACTTGAGGTTTTGCTGCGGTCCCTCATTGACGAACTGATATGCTGGGCGAAATTGAGGGCCCTGCTAGTTGTTGTAGCGGGGACGACTGGCACCAGCCTGCTGCTGAGAGGAATTGTACTTTCTCTTCTTGTCCTCCATCTTGTGGTGCTTGCTCTCAAGCACTAGTGCTCTGTGCACCATCTCTTGGAAGTTGACATACTTGACATTTGACATCATGTAGGAAAAGCCATCATTTAGACCCTCCAGGAAGTGATCTTGCTTGTCCTCATCATTCTCCACCTCATTCGGACAGTACCGCGACAGTTGAGTGAACTTGTCACGATACTCACAGACAGTCATAGAGCCCTGCTTCAGAGACAGAAACTTCTTCTTCTTTAGCTTCTTTAAACCGGCAGGAACATGATGAGCCTTGAAAGCAACCTTGAACTGATCCCAGGTGATAGTGTCTGGGTCTGATGCGTGAAACAGTAAGAGTCCCACCAGTCCTAGGTGGCTCCCTACAACTGTACAGAGCCATACAGGACCTTCTCCCTGTCATTGCACTGAGCAATGACCAGCTGCTTCTCCACAGCCTTGAGCCAGTCCTCAACTTGCATGGAGTCAGCTGAGTGAGAGAAGAATGGTGGGCGTCCTTTCATGAACTCTCCACACTTGTCCCTAGGTGGGGCAAACACGTTGTTACCTCCTTGGTTCTGGTTCTGGTTCTAATTCCGATTTTGTTGCATGTTGTTCATAATATGGGCCATCCCCTGCATCAACTGTGTTTGCATAGCCATCAGCTGCTCCATGGTCATGGGCTGGTTCATAGGAGGAGCGTTGGTATTGGTCCCACTGTGGCTATTGTTGTTGTTGTTGTTGTTGGATTAGCCATTGTTTCCACCGTTGGTACCGCTCCTGGTGTTGACAGGCATCTGACATATAGAAATAATATAATAACATCAGGTGTAGTTCATATGTGTAAGTCTAATCTGGAAATGTAAACTGCAAAGGTATAATTTTTCCTCAAAGTGTGAACTCAGTTGATAGTAACTTCCCTTTTTCAGTTGATATAACATTGTACTTATGACAATTGAAATATATAGATAGTGAACTAACCATGATAGAGTAAGTCAAATATGATAAAGCGATATGAAATATGATAAAGCACAATAAAGGAGACTGAAGATATCCCAAACTAACTAGCTCATAATAACTTAAACTTAATCTTGTTCTTGATGCATTGTGGACATAACCCACAACTCATCACACTCATTCAAAGAACCAAATCACACCAATGACACAATAATAATCCAAGTTCTCACACAGACCAAGCAAATCACTCTAAACAAACCACTAATCACTTGACACACCACAGACTCACAAAACTAAGATCGTGCTAACGTTCTAAGCGTGGCACTATTTACTACATAGATTGGGACAACTCCTATTATATGGTAGTACATGCGCTGGCATCTCCATAAGATGGGTCATCATGGGGCGGGGAGAAGGTAGGCCACTGAGGTGAAGGTGGAGGCACACTAGTAATCTGAGCTTCTAGCTGAGCTATCCTCTTCCTAGCATCATCCATCTCCTGTCGCACCTACTTCAGCTCCACGAGCGAACTGTTGAGATCAGTATGGGTGACCGCCATCAGCTTGACTATCCTATGCATGCGGGGGTTTTTCTCATCAGTAGTAGAAGCTATGGTCATCGCTAACTCTCCACGGCGACGGTGAGGGTAGTAGCGACGAGCGTCCTGGCTGGTGTCCTCGAAGAAGTGATCCCGGTATGTGTAGAAAGCCTGACGAGCAGCATCATTGATGCCCGCCATCTGAGTAGACCTCTCTGCCATAGCTTCGTGAATAGACATGACCCTCAGCGCCCTCAGAGTCGGGTTAGGCCTACCAACGTGTGCCCAGATCTTCTAGAACGCCGGGTATTCAGGGTGGCTCCAATGCTCACTGCGGTACTCCACTGCAAACATTCCATGTCCTAGCTGCTAGTCGAGGAGGCGCGTTAGCTCACGGTGGAAGAAACACTCTCCACCATCTCGGGTGCAAACCGTCACAATCCACCCATCATCAGTAGTGAAGGACCTTCCTGTCCTCCAGGTCCTCTAGGTGCATCCGCATCATCATCATCGTCATCGCCGAAGGGGTCATCTCCTCTAGGGGCCCAGCAAGGCGCCCTTCCATGCACCACCAGGGCCTCGGGTGCTTGCTGTCCTTCATATGGTTCCATGTCCTAGAGATTAGCACCGTCATCGGGGTGCTGGCTAGGTTGGAACTCAATGTTGTCAACGCGACCGGTCAAAGGGAACTCCACAGCTTGAACAGGACGGAAACTGATGATGCTCTTGTGTCAGGTCAAACGTCGAGTCATCTACTTATTCATAAGATCACAGACATGCAGTAAATGATTAATAGATCATGACAATGATAAAGATATCAATAACATAATTGAAGGTAATGGTGTATGTGAAATGAAGATGAATCAAGATTATTCAGTGGATGGTAAAAATGAACTTTGGTGGTATTTATGGTGAGATATGAAAACAAATAATGAAGAAATAAAGTAAAACAAGGTGATGATATTAATGACAAGGCAAAAATAAGACATAATTCAAGTAATAATGAAAACAATGAATAAGAAGGTAATATGAGTAGAATGGAAACGAAAAACAAGGTATAAAAGAGATGTTCAAATAGTAAGTGATAAAATTTGAAAACAAGAATATAATGCAATGTTAAAAGCAGGAAGTAATAATTGATGACAAGGTAATAACTGCAAGGATTAAGTGAATAATGATGAACTGACGATAAATGTAAATGGATAAGGCTAATAGCTAAAGTCTAGTGAGAGACAGGTTAGTAAAGTAGATAATAGATCCAGTGGTGTATTTCACCCAAAAAGGACATACTTTCTAACTAGGCTGTGTGATCCTACGGTCAACACGGCTTTGATACCACTTCTGTCACACCCGAATGTAAAAGAGCATTCGGGTGCCAAATCACATGTGCGCCAGGATCTCAAATTCACACACATGGATCGACATCATCAATGGTACAAAACACAATGTTCAAACGAATTACATAAATGAGTATAAATGTACCATTATCACAAGCCAATGGATAAAAGTACGAAGGGAAAGCATAAACTAAATTGTTCCATAACAAAACATGAAACTAAAGGCGCCGAGGTAGCAGGACCTCCTTGCCACAGGAAGGTTGACGATAGAATCACACGAGCCCAACAACTAGGCGACTCAGGGTAGTCCTCAGGGAAGTCACAATTGTACTCTTATTCGTCCGAGCAACCTTTAATGATTATAGCAAGGGTGAGTTCATGTCGAACTCAGCAAGCACAGACGGAAAGTAATGACATGCAACGCTTGAAACAAGGTAAAGCTAACATGGTTTGACTGCGGTAGCATTTTAGTTGATCACTTTTAATTATAACTCTATTATTAGAACAACCTGTTACTAATTGTGAGTGGCAAAATCCTCACCCTTAATTAGTGTAAGTAATAATTAGCGTCTTTTAAATGACTATCGTAATAGTTATTGTAGTCCGGGGATCAACCCCAATTAAGTACACAGGATAGCAATCCTGCCAACGCGGAATAGCCATTCCGCCAAGCACGAGGTAGCAACCTCAACAAGTTCCATCTCCAAGTATCATGTGAATCCAATTTGCTCATCATGTGAGAGTCTTGGCCGCTCATGACTGTGAGCATGGCCGATATATCAGTTTTAAACTCTGTAGAGGTGTGCAGTTTCACTCCAAGTCGTGATTCCCATTTGCCCGGGGTCATGACTCCCCAAAACACTACCAAGGTGAGCAGGCAGGGTCTCACTACGAGACCTTTCACAGGGTCCTACTAATAGGATGCCACACACAAGATTTGGCCGGGGCGCTCGGCAGTCGGTACCCATAGCCATGGCATACCGATCAACCGACAACTTAATATTCATTACCCAAGTTACTTCCTCACGCCTACCCAGAAAGTAACACCATACTAGTGGAGGTCCTACTAATTAGTCAAGCCAGAGCCATATAGCTTAGAGCTGCACAGTATGTCCTAGGGGGCCGCTCCATGACTAAGTCCTTACGGAGAGTAGAGACGGGTACGCCCGGCAACCGGACCAACCAACAGTACCCGCTCCCCCTGTCACCACCATCATGACGATGCTCATAAGCATCCAACATCGCCATCACCGTAGTGACCAAAGATTCAACACAATTTAAGCATCAAGTTGAGTAGAGAATATTTCTTGTTTAAGTATGTGTATAAGGTGTGTAGAGCAGCTAGGCATCACTACTAAAAACCCTAGTCTACCCATATACATAACCCCAGGTGCACAAGGAATAGTAAGTAAAGCTAGTCAGGTCCTTAGGGTTTGCATTCATTGGAAACATGCATAAAAAATAAATGACATTAATGAGTAGGTTCAAAATGATCAAATGGTGTCTGCACTTGCCTTGATCGTAGTCGGGTTGCTTGAACTCAGCGGGATCCTGCTCCTCTTCCTTTACGAGCGTCTCGTTGGCTATACGCGACAATCATCACACAAAGGAGCAATACATGCAAGCAAACAAGCTTAATTAGAAATAGTACACCAAAGCATTCAAAAACAAAAAGTAACTGCGCTACTGTATTCTACTCGTCGATACGAAACTATAGAGACCAGAATCACCTAAATCGGAGCTAAAACACAAAAGTTATGGCTAAAATAAGTTGGGTGGCAATTCTGTAATTTAAACAAACTATTTTTTGCATTTTAAATAATTAAAACTGAATTAAAAAGGCAATTTGGATTAAATATATAAATTCTAACTTCCGAGGCCTAAGTGCAAAACTGCCGGGGTCAGCTGCGGGTGCGGCCAGTTTGGCCACGTGGCGGCTCTGGGTTGGTGGGTCCACGGCAGGGGCTGCGGCATTGGTCCACCGGTTCACGGTGGACCGGGGCTCGGGACGGGGCCCGCGTGCGGTGGCGCCATGGCCGGCCTCGCGGTGAGCTCGCTACACGGCGCTGCGGGGCACGGGAAGGCGAGCCGAGGGCAGGGGCGGGTTGCGAGCAGC